>NC_056737.1:291028388-291205888 GCF_019279795.1 Protopterus annectens
TGTCACTAAAAGCAGGGACAGAAATACACAATTTCCCCTAAAAGTACACAGGGAACAGGTTCCAAACCTGGGATTTGACTATATGCTTCACTTCAGGTCCCCAAATGAGTCTCCACACTATCCACTGCAGAGCAGTCCCAGTTATAGGTATCTGACACACATACTCTTAAATATCTGATATTCACACATACATACATACACTCTTGTGAAAGACTAACACCGATTTACCTGCTGTGTTTCTTTACCCAAATTACAAGGTAATGGCTGCCAACAGTCAAATACCACAATACCCTTCAAAAGGGTTGTTCAATTATATTGGGTAAAATAGATATTGAAATAAATGGTAGCATGTATCCCAAGCTGTAAGGCTTTTCAGTGTGGTCCTAGTGTTGCCACAATAATTATAAACACTCTCAAGTTATTCAAAATATTCACTAAATAATCAGTCACAATGAGAGGTAGTAAAATATTTAATAATACATGAAAGGATTTAAAACATGTAAATACTGAATAACTGATTCCAATAAACAACAGAGGAATACACACACATGAAATACGAAAATAATACTGTAGGATAGATATGATATTGATTACAGAAAACCTCTAACTAGCTGTAGTTCCCTGACTATTTGAAGATCACTTTCCATTTGTAATCTAAATAATTCAGCCAGGCAAGATTATACTTTTCCTTATACAAGGCAAAATGAGGGATTAAGTCCACATCCCAGGCTGTTGTCTTTCCTCAGTGAATGAAACAATACTATGGAAACAACTGAAGTACTACTACTGATCAGCTCTGGAAAACAAAACTGAGCAACTAACTCAGAACCTGCTATTATAGCAGATTTTTTTTAAAGTAAAAGGAAACTGCTATGAGAATTCCAGTCTCTCATATTAGACTTTGAAAAGTAAACAAACAGCTGAAGTGAAGATTCTATTCTCCCTGCTCTGGCACACAATGACATGACATCTAGGTCAGCTAATTCTGGCATAACATACATTCAGAATTCTCTTAAAAAAAAACATGTACTTTTGGTCAGCCAGAAGAACACTGTTTGACATTCAAACATCTTACATAAATCAAAAGTGATAATAAAAAGACATACACCTATCAATAAAATTATAGCCAGTCATAATGGCATATGTAGCACAGGGTAATTTACAATTGCTTACAATTATTTAGAAAACTCCAGCCAATCATGCTAGCACAAATATCAATATCTAGTATCCTCATAAGTGACATAGGGGTTTACTCTTAATTTCACGAGTTTATAAATAATAGTCAAATGAGGAATAGTGTTGAATGTCTTGGCCAGGTCAAGATAGGCAGTGTGTACCATTTTGCCCTCTTCCCTAGCTTTGGTGACTTTCTCAAAGAAGTCCACCAGGTTGACCAGAGATGATCTGCCCTTGACAAATCCAAACTGTGTCTGATCCAGTGTCTGAAGATTTCATTTGCCTTTATTTATAATATCTATGCAAATTCCTTCCATGACTTTGCATCATTAGACTAGTCAGACTTATAGATCTGTAATTACCTGGGTCAGTAGATGCCCACCCCTGTGCAGAGGGATAACTGCTGCATTCCTCCATTCATTAGGCATAAAACCAACTTGGAGTCTAAGGTTGAACAAGGATCCTAAAGGGCCAGATGGGTCATGTTTCTTGCTTTCTGGAGGCAACCCAGGATATTATCATGACCCATAGATGCAGTATTTTTTTGCTTTGGAGAAGGCATTGAGAATATAATTTGTTCTCTAATGATAGCTGAGGGAGCTATGGTCATGGGTATCTCTTAGGAGGTGTCAAGATGCACAGCCGGGTGAAATTAGAGCTAAATTTGTCAGCTAGTAAGTTTGTTATATCATCCATATAGGCGGCTTCATTTATTTACTATTAGTTCAATACAGTGCTGCTTGTTATATTTGAGGTTGCATATATTGCTGAATAAGGCTTTATAGTTGTCCTTTGCCTGAGAGGTTATCTTTACCAAATATTTGGCTTTGATTGATTTGATAAGACTCCTAAGCTGCTTGCCTAGTGTGAAGAGTTTTTTTTTTCTTTTTGCCTTGCTGGCCTTTGCACTTCCTAGTCTTGGCCATGGCTTTCTGTCTTTTGTTGTACAACTTGTTGGTATTAAGATTGTTCTTTGAGTTAGTCCTATGCTTATTTCAGGTGGGTACAGCTACCTCGATGCATAAGTTCATAGGTTCAAAGGTAGGTACTAGGCTATCTACCCAAAGGCATTTATAAGCCTAGCCGGAATGTGTTGGCTTTCGCCACCCCCTTAGATTAGTTCCCTGTACCTCTGTCCAGCAGAGCCATTGAAGTGATCCCTGGGGTAAACTTTCTGTTTCCCATCCACTTGTCAAGGTTTCTCTTAAAGAGGGTGTTAGAAAAATGTGTATTTGAATATATGAGAAATGCTAGTTTAAAAGCAAAGTAGTATATAATGCATTTTATTCTATTAATCATACAACAGAAAGGATTAATTAATGTGTAAATGTAAGTAGTTTTGAAACTGCAGTGTGGCTTGAGGCAAGCTGACCTTTGACCCTGGCAGATGCTAGCTTAGCAAGTTTTAATGTTTATGCTTTTCACAAGTGATTATCTGCTGGGTCAGGAAATTAAATGTGCGAAATAATGAAATCTTCTGCTCTTTCCTGCTGGGATGATTTGGCCTTGTATATGTGTTACTGAGATAGCATGCAGCTGGTGGGAAAGTGTAACAGTGAACAAAGATGTGTATTAAAAGACTGAATCTGCTATTGTATTCGAACTGATATGAAACCTTGAAGAAGTAACTTTACAGAAAGACATTATGTCTGACCAGGTGGCTAGCAAGGCCGTATTGTTACCAGAGGAAAACTTTTTTTTAAATATACAGCATCAGCAGTTTTTATGAATAGAGGACTGTAAGCTAAAGTGATGTAGATGCCCTGTGACATACCACGTCAGTAAGGTGGGCACAGCTTGAATGTTAAACCTATATAAAATTGTGTGCTTCCTGTTTCATGTTAGACAAAATTCTGTACTTGTACGTTTTTTGCCTCCTGGTGTACACTAGTAAACTTTTGAATCTGAACCTCCTGTGTATTGAATTCTTCATTTTATTTAACAGTTTGGTCCTTCTTAGCCGGAATTCCCTCGGACAGCTGCAGATCAGTGTCTACCGGTGGTCAAATACTGCGCAGGAGAAGTTACTGAAACGGTTCTTCTTGGATGAAAAGACCTCCGACTGAATTGTCGTTTAAAGAGGCTGGCCACTTTCTGATCTGTGGCCGAAGAGCGGATATTGGACGATTCAATACCGGAGTCTCAGGTAGGAAGAATTTGCCTTTTTTTCTGTTTTAGATCAGGGACTAGGTTACAGTATATTGTTGTCAAGATTTGTTATGCAGATCAGGGACAAAAGGAAGTACTGTATATTTGGTCATAGATCAGGGTAACAGAATAAGGTAGGCAGTTATTCTAGATAAACTGTGAAAAGGAACTGAGAACTTGATATCACGTGATAAAAAAAGGGTTACGTAACATTTTCTTTACTATGGGAAATCAGTGCACTAAAACATCGCGAGATCCGCCCCTAACCGAAGAAGCAAAATACATGCAATTACAAAGTTCTGATAACGTTAGGTATTATATGAAATGGGTTAACAAATATGAATTTGATGGTAAACTAGATAAAACTTCACTAGTTAAACTCCTTAAGCAGCTTAAATCTGATGCAGGAGGTCAGGCAAAAAAGCAACGCCAATTAGACATTCCTCAGGCACACAGGTGGGTTGAGGAAGCAAATCGTAGAGAGCAGAAGTTAAAAATTCAAAAACATTATTTTTAGACAAAGAAGATAATAACTTGGTAATAGCAACAGCTCCTCCTCCTCCTCCCTTGCCCCCTCCCTTACCCTTTTCAGGATATAAAGCGAGTGGACAGGCTGGTCCGCCTTCGCGTTATCCTGAAGTTTCAGCAAGACCACAACCATTTGTTAGAGATCCTATTGAAACTAGGTCCCGAACAGGTAAAATACATAGGGACGCAGAATCATATCAAATAGAGAGAAACCTACAGGATGAGAGTGAAGAAGAAATATGCCCACTTATAGAAGTTCCAAATCCTCAGGCAGGACAGGAAGGGCAAAACCCAACACTCTTAGTATATAGACCTTGGACACCGGAGGATATCCGGAAAGCTACTGAGGGAATCCCCCATCCGAAAGTTAATTTTACGAAATTTTTAGAAGATTTACAAGGCATGAGATTGAGTTACCACTTGAATGGGGAAGAAGTAGAAAAAGTAGTAAGACAAATTATAGGTCCAGATTGGCACATGATTTGTGGCATCTGGAATCCTCGTAATGCAGAGCTTAAACCACTCCCACATAGTGACGCAGAGTTAGACAACAGAGTGAAAGGTCTAACAGACCGAATCTCTGAGAAATGGAAACCAAGAGCAGACTGGACTTGCATTAATCAATGCATACAACAGGAAAATGAGACAATAGATGGGTACTATGCTAGATTATTAGAATGTTTTAATAATCATAGCGGTATGTCGGTTCCTGAGAACCAAACAAATGATTCCCCGTATGAACAACAATTGAAAAATGCATTTTTGAAAGGTTGCATTGCACCTATTAGTAGCTTCATTACGAAGCATATGATAGACCATTGAACAGGGAGGCTACAAGCCTTACTTGAATACGCTAGACATGCTGAAAGACATTTTAATAGTAAAAAGAAAAAGAAGGCGCAAGTCTTCACTGCTGAAGACAGAGCTGAAGTATTTGTATTACAGTCAGGTAAAAAGGGCAAGAAGAATGCCCAGGGAAACAAACAGTCTGACAAACGATCAGAAGATTTTGAAGAGAGGAAAAAAAGAGGTGAATGCTTCAAGTGCGGGAAAAAGGGACATCTAGCAAGGGATTGTAAGCAAAACAAAAAGGTAATTTCAGAAGATAAGGGAGATGAGGACTGACTATATGATAGTGAAGATACATCATGTGAAAGTCAGAAATCATCAGGAAAAGTTAATAAACAGAAAACAAATGTAAATGTGATAGAAGGAATAGAGGAAGTGCAAGTAGATATGGAGGATGAAGAAAGTGAAATTTTGGACTTGGCATTATTGAGCTTAGAGCTCTACTTAGCAGATACGAAACCGGAAGTTACACTTCTGGTGGAGGGAAGGGAAGTCAAATTCCTGTGTGACTCAGGAGCATCACGGACTTTGATACACCCCTCCAAGTTACCAGAACATTCTGAATCACCTGATTATATACTAGTAAAAGCAGCAAACGGACAGCTATAAAGGGGAACCACTTTCCCATGATATAGCAATAACTGACCCTGTTTCAGGTATGACCCAGAGAAGTAAAATTGTTGTTTCTGCAAAGTGTCCAGTAAACCTATTGGGCAGGGACCTTATGCAGATATTTGGCATAGCAGTAGTTCCAACTGTACAAGGTATGGAGGCGCAGAGGCAAATGGATACCTTTGTAGTGCGGTCGGAGGGTGAAACTTTTTACTGGTACAGCCAGGACCTAGTCACAACTGGTCCAGGGGCAGTAACCGAGGAACTGATGAATGTAGCCATCAGTAAAGCCCCCTCCCTCGACACTGATTGACAGCATTTGTTACACTGTACTCTATACTACTGTACTACACCAGGACCTGATAGAGAGTATGAGCAAGAATCGTTCAGAAATCGTGCAACTAGACAAGTATTGCGTACTTTGTACTGGGATACTGAGGGGAACAGTGTAGTTAGCTGTTCATTACCTCAAGAATTCCTTGCATTATATAGATCAAATCGATTACCACATGTCAGCTTGACAAAGAACAAAAGTGTAAAATGGGCAGACTTAGGAGAAAAAGTAACAAGATGGGAGAAACAGACTGATTTAGAACTATCAGAACAAGGGATACAAAAACAAAAACTGAATTGGTTGACACAGACACATCCAGCTGTACACTTGCAATCTAGCGAGGACAACTGATTAGCATTTTTATTAGAAGAAGAAGAAAAGGCCTTATGTGAAATTCCAATAACTCTTTGGTCAACAGGCAAGTCAGATGTAGGACTTATTCGAACCGCAGGACCAATTACAATTACCCCAAAGTCAGCTTTTAGACCACAGAAAAGACAATACCCTTTGAGAAAGGATGCAGAAATAGGAATTAAGCCTATAATAGCAGCATTACTCAAAGAAGGAGTACTGGTAGAATCTCCTGATTCACCATGTAATACACCCCTATTTCCTGTTAAAAAAGCAAATGGGGAATGGCGGATGGTACAAGATTTACAAGCTGTAAATAATGCAGTAATACCTAGAGCACCTACGGTGCCAGACCCACATACTTTGTTAAATGATTTAAAACCACAACAGAAGTATTTCTCTGTGGTAGATATCAGCAATGCTTTCTTCTAGATACCTATACATCCTGATAGTCAATATTAGTTTGCATTTACATTTCAGGGTAAAAGGTATACATATACTCGACTACCACAGGGATATTGTGAGAGTCTAACAATATTTGCACAAGAAATGGCTAGCAACCTGGCAGGGTTTACTCCACCGGGAGGTAGTCAAATTCTACTTTATGTAGATGACATCTTGCTAGCAGCCCCCACCCAGCAACAATGCAGGGAGGATACTGTAGCGTTAATAAAATTTTTAGCAACACAAGGACACAAAGTAAACAAAAGTAAGTTACAGCTTTGGAGAAAACAAGTTAGATACCTAGGATATGTAATATCCAATGAAGGTAGAATACTAGACGAGGAAAGAAAAACAGCAATTTTGCAAGCACCCAAACCAACAACCAAGAAGGAAATGATGTCTTTCTTGGGTACAACTAATTTCTGTCGGAGCTGGATACCAAATTATGCTTTGGAATCTGCTCCACTGACTGACTTGATATATAAGACACCAATGGCAGCACAAGATATCTTACAATGGACACCCGAAGCAGAAACGGCTTTCTGCAGGTTGAAGCAGTTGATAGCGTCTTCATTAATTTTAGGACTTCCGAATTATCACAAACGGTTCTTTCAGACCGTAGATTGCAAACAATGATATATGACGTCAGTATTGATGCAACAACATGGGGATAAGCAACGCCCCATAGCCTACTATTCATCGCAGTTAGACCCAGTGGCGCGATCTTTGCCTCACTGTGTACAAGCAGTAGTTGCAGCTGCAATGGCAGTACAGGCTTCAGCCTCAGTGGTGTTATTCCATCCTCTCACATTGAGAGTGCCTCATGCAGTTGCAATAATTTTACTGCAAGAAAAAGTGGCATACCTTTCTCCTGCTAGACATCTTTCATGTATGACTATAGTGCTGAGTCAACCTCATATGACAATTGAACGATGTACGACATTAAATCCATCAACATTACTTCTAACTCCTGTGGATGGCACACCACAGAGCTGCCTGCAGGAAATTGAACAGTTAGCTTTGCCTAGACAAGATCTCACAGATATGCCCTTGGATAATCCCGAGGTGACATATTACATGGACGGCTCATGCAGAAGGGGTCCTACAGGAAAGAATCTAGTAGGGTATGCAGTAGTTACAGACACTGAAATTCTAGAAGCCCAATCCTTACCACATAACTTATCTGCACAAGCAGCAGAATTGATAGCTTTGATGCGGGCATGTACTTTAGCAAAAAACAAGTGTGTAAACATATATACTGATAGTCAGTATGCTTTTTCTACAGTACATGTATTTGCGCAACAATGGAAAAATAGAGGAATGATAACATCTAGTGGAAAACCTATTAATCATGTGCAATTTAGTTTGGAGTTATTAGAATCTATTCAGTTACCTACCAAAGTAGCTATTTGTAAATGTGTAGCTCATACAAAACAACAGGATAAAATTTCGAAAGGCAATGCATGAGCTGATGCAGCTGCAAAGCAAGCAGCCTCAGACTCAGAAACTTTACTTTTGAATGAGGAATTACAACCCTCTGAAATTTTAGATTTAGACATGTTAAAAACAATGCAGACACTTACTACAAAAGCAGAAAAGCAAAAATGGGAAAAACGAGGTGCAATTCTTGAAAACGGACTGTACATTTCCAAAGAGAGAAAAACGATATTGCCGTCTAATTTATTTAGATATGCAGCTTTGTTGAGCCATGGCAGTGCCATGTCTCAACAGGGGGGATGGTACAGTTAGTAAACTGAATATTCCAAACATATGGATACATAAATTACACAAAAAACTTTTGTGCAGCTTGTCATACTTGTAACAAGCACCATGCACAAGGGGCATTTAAAACCAAGCAAGGAAGTTTTCCTATACCACCATATCCGTTCCATACTATTTGTATGGATTTCATAGAATTGAGTAAGTGTGAAGGGAAGAAATACTGTTTAGTTATTGTAGACATGTTTTCCAAATAGGTAGAAGCTTCTCCAACCAAAAACCCGGATGCAGCAACAGTGGCGAAAGCCCTGATAAAAGAAGTAATCCCTAGATCTGGTATTCCGGAAAGGATTTATAGTGACAACGGCACACATTTCGTGAACCAGACAATTCAGCAACTTGGGAGATTTTTGGGTATCTCCTTAAAGAACCATTGTGCCTACCACCCACAGTCAGCAGGACTGGTGGAAAGGTACAATGGTACCCTCAAGAATAAACTTAGGAAGTTAGTTGAGGAGACCCAAAAGAATTGGATACACTGTCTGCCTTTAGCACTGCTGAGTATGAGAACGGTTCCAAATGTAAAGGGTTTGACTCCCTTTGAAATGGTTTTTGGGAGAGCATATTATGTGCCTCAGTGGAAAGCTCTCATGCCTGCAGATCAAGAGGCTGACAGTTCATTAGCTAGTTATATGAGGAAACTGTTAACAAATAAATCTGTTTTGCAGTTTAACTCTTTTTCAGATAAGGAACAGACCAGACCGGTAGAAGCAGTCTTGGCCTCAGGGTCGTGGGTGTGGCTGAAAGTGACGAAAAGGAAGAATTGGGCGAGTCCAAAGTGGGAAGGACCGTACCAGGTTCTGTTGGCAACGCCTACTGCAGTCAGAGTGGCCGAGAGGACATCCTGGGTTCATTTGACACACTGCAAACCGGTAAAGAACTTTCAACTTGATAAAAACTTTGTGACTGATACACAAGCAGACCAAGATGGCCAAAAACAAAGCAAATAGAAATCTAGATCAACCCCAGAGATGTTGCATAATCATTTTGTTGAGTATACATTTATTGACTGTAATTGTGACAATTTTCCTCTTGTTGTGGTTTATCCTACACACAACCACACAAGTGAAAGTGGGAAGGCGTGACGAAACGTCTATAGACTGGCATTCAAATTTTAACACATACCTAGCCATGAAGCGTGTATATGCAGAGACTATGAACATTTCAAATTGCTGGGTTTGTACAGCTATACCAACAGCATATGGAGGACTGATAATGTCAGCTGTCCCTTTGGGGATAAATGAGACTTGGGAGAATTTACTCTTCGATACAGGAACTGTGAGATCACAGGACAAAATAGCTTTATTTTTACCTGTCACACAAAAAGGAATTGTATGTTTCTATAAAAATGATACTCTCCAGGTGGGCTGGAGCAATTGTAATATAACCATATCTTACCAATGTTATATTAAGAATAGTAATGGCAATACTTTTTGCAATACTAATTATGACTCATATTTGAACTCATTGAAAACAACCATGAACGACATTCGCAAGAATCCAGTTTTCTTTAAACAATTGTCAGTTATAGATCAGAAAATGTTTCATGCAGGGCTAATGCGTATTAGTACTAAAGTAGAAAACTGTTATTTTATTTGTGGGAAAAAGGCATATAAATGGTTACCTAAGAATTGGTCCGGCAGTTGTTTTTTGGGTTATTTGGTTCTGGCAATAAGACATACTGCAGAATTACCTTTGGGTAAGATACGAAACGTGAGAGAAGCAGCCTGAAAACCCGAAGGTCCAGTTGAAAAACCTGTGAATCCAGTTGGAAAGATCGAAGCTGGCTGGAAAGATCACAATACCGTGAAAGACAAAAGTAAATTGACTCATATGGACTTGAGTGACAGTGTTATATCTTGGGCAGGAATATTCCCAGCCTATGGAGCAGTCAAATCGATCTGGGAGCTGAGGAAGTTGTCGAAACTTCTCGAAGTAATGAGTAATGCAACTTTTTCTGCCCTAGAACTGGTGACTGATGAACTGAATGCAATGAGAACTGTTGTGCTACAAAATCGAATGGCTCTTGACTTCACCCTAGCGGTGAGAGGTGGTACGTGCATGCTTATCAAAGAAGAATGCAGTGTGTACATACCAGATAACAGGCATGACATTAATAATCACCTAGAGGTAATTCAGCAAGTATCAGCCATGACTGAACCAGGCCCAAACCCACTGACGGACTTTTTCCAGAGTCTATTTGGGGGGTGGGGTTCCATCCTAATGAATATTCTGATTGCCATTTGTGTGGGTATACTCCTAATAGGAGCATGTGTTTGCTGTGGAATTCCCTGCATGAAAAGATTAATCAAGGATTTTATTGATGTATCTGTTACTAAAACTTTGTACCAAGATATTGAGATTGAAAAATTGATCTCAGATGACATTTTTTCTGAAGTATAGATTGAATGACTCACCTAGCTGAAAATCCTAAGTGGAAAAGGTTAGGAGATGAAATGACACTATGCATACTTCAAAATAGAATAAAAAGTATTAATAGGGGGGAAAATGTTAGAAAAATTTGTATTTGAATATATGAGAAATGCTAGTTTAAAAGCAAAGTAGTATATAATGCATTTTATTTTATTAATCATATAACAGAAAGGATTAATTCATGTGTAAATGTAAGTAGTTTTGAAACTGCAGTGTGGCTTGAGGCAAGCTGACCTTCGACCCTGGCAGATGCTAGCTTAGCAAGTTTTAATGTTTATGCTTTTCACAAGTGATTATCTGCTGGGTCAGGAAATTAAATGTGTGAAATAATGAAATCTTCTGCTCTTTCCTGCTGGGATGATTTGGCCTTGTATATTTGTTACTGAGATAGCATGCAGCTGGTGGGAAAGTGTAACAGTGAACAAAGAGGTGTATTAAAAGACTGAATCTGCTATTGTATTCGAACTGATATGAAACCTTGAAGAAGTAACTTCACAGAAAGACATTATGTCTGACCAGGTGGATAGCAAGGCCGTATTGTTACCAGAGGAAAACTTTTTTTTAAATATACAGCATCAGCAGTTTTTATGAATAGAGGACTGTAAGCTAAAGTGATGTAGATGCCCTGTGACATACCACGTCAGTAAGGTGGGCACAGCTTGAATGTTAAACCTATATAAAATTGTGTGCTTCCTGTTTCATGTTAGACAAAATTCTGTACTTGTACGTTTTTTGCCTCCTGGTGTACACTAGTAAACTTTTGAATCTGAACCTCCTGTGTATTGAATTCTTGATTTTATTTAACAGAGGGTTAGTGAGGAGCTCTGCCTAATGTAGACTGGAATCTTGTTCCAGACCATGGGAAGTCTCTGGGACAGGAATCTATCCCTCCAGCACATTCATAGATTCATAGGTTTATAGGTTGGTACTAGGCTATCGGCCCTAGGGCCTATGCAAGCCCAGCCATAACAATTCCCTGGATATTTCTTCCCACAATATTTACTTCTCTGGACCCCTGTCTAGCAGGGTGACTGACATGATCCCGGGGTGAATTTTCTATCTCCCATCCAATCATCAAGGTTCCTTTTGAAGAGGGCCAATGAGGCGCTCTACTTGACATGTATGGGCAGTCTATTCCAGAGTATGGTGAGTCTCTGGGTCGGGAACCTATCCCTCCAGCATGTTTTGTTCATTTTGATGACAAGGTTTAGATCCCTGGAGTGTGTGGCTCTGAGGGACTGGGGTTTCTTTAAGTGGAGCATGTCCAACAGCTCAGGGTTTGACATGGCCTTGTATGTTAAGCAGAGATCGCCTCTGAGTAGACGATATGCCACAGAGTATAGCTGGAGTTTTTTTAGACGGTCAGCATATGGCATCTGCTTTAGGCCTGTGATTCTTTTAGTGAGGTATTTCTGTGACCTTTCCAGCTGTTGCAGATGTCTTGTGAGGTACATACTAAATGGGGCATTATACTCTATAATGGGTCTAATGAGGGATGAGTACAGTGGGACAATGACCTCCTTTTTTCTGGATGAAAAGCCCTTAGTGATGAGGTGTGCCACATAGAAGGATTTCCTGACTGTTGTGGTGATGTGGTTATCAAAAGTGAGACCACTGTCCACCTGTGTCCCTAAGTCTCTCATCACACTTTCGATGTTTAGTTTCCTGCTACCTATGTGGTAATTCATGGGTACATGTTTTTTTCTAAAGGGGATAACTATACATTTCTTGTCATTAAGCTTGAGCCCATGGCTCTGGCACCAGGCATCTGTTTCTGTAAGGCCCTTTTGTAGAATATCCACATCATTTGGGGATTCATTAATGGCTCCCAGTTTGCAATCATCTGTGAACTTTGTTAGCCAGAGTCCCGTAGTGTTGGCCTGTACTTCAGAGAAGTAGATGCCAAACAAGAGTGGTCCCAGTACTGAACCCTGAGGTGCTCCACTTGTCACTTGTCTGGAGCTGGATTTGGAGTAGGCTACTTTTACAATCTGGGTTCTGTCAGTAAGTGATGTAGGGATTTATGCCCAGCTTAGTAAGTTTATCTATGATTCCAGAGTGGGGGATGGTGTCGAAGGCCTTGGCAAGGTCCAGATAGACTGTGTGGACTGCCTTACCCTCATCCACAGCTCTGGAGACTGATTCAAAAAAGTCAATCAGATTCAGGAGACAAGATCGGCCCTTCACAAACCCAAACTGGGTGGGGTCCAGTGTTTGAAGGTTGCCAATGACTTTGTTTATAAGTTCCATGATAATGCGTTCCATGCCCTTGCAGATCAGACTTGTCAGATTGATGGGGCGGTAGTTCCCGGGATCCAAGGCAGATCCTCCCTTGTGGACCGGGATAACTGTAGCTGTGTGCCACTCAGTGGGCATGAAGCCTGAGGTAAGGCTATGATTAAACATGACACTTAGGTGAGGTGCCAGTTCATTTTGTAGTTCATGTAGTACACAGCCTGGGATGTCATCTGGTCCCATGGATACTCTACTCTTAGCTTTGGAGAGTGCAGTTTCTACCTGTGTGGCCATGATTACCAGAATTTGGCAATCGTTTGGTATTGAGATGGGCCCTTTAAGGGGTTAGAGGGGGTGAAGTTGGCACTAAATCAATATGCCAGGATATTGGCAATATCCTTGGGATCAGTATATTTAATGCCATTCTGTTGTAGCTCAGAGCAGATATGAGCATTGCCATTTAGATTCTTGACATAACTATAGAATGCCTTGTGGTTGTCTTTGGCAATTTTATTTTCATAACTAGCTTTGGGGATTTTATGAGGGATCTCAGCTTCTTACTGAGGCTGGTGATGGAATTTTTTGCATCCTGGGATTTTCTTCTTTTCTTCAACAGTTTCTTCCTTCTGTTGTATAGTTTGTTTATAGCAGGGGACCACCAGATTGGCTTCCTTTTTTTGGAGAAGAGCATCTTGGTTCGGGATGACACGATTCATGCATGAGTGGATGTGCTCGTACAGTGCCTTAGTGTAGGATTCTGCAATCGAACTTCAGTTATTTAAATGGTAGTATAGGGTTTCTCTAAACAATATTGCATCATGTCATTTGGGGGAAACTGAAATTTTGCCAGTGTGTCACTCAGTACTAGGTGGTTTGCTTTGGAATTTATTTTATGTATTTATTTATTTGACATTTATTAACTGGGTTAATCCAGCTGAGCCATGTGGCCCATTTTCAGTGGAGACCCGAGGAGAAAAGCTCCAGTTTACAGAATAATTTCTAAATGTAATAGGGTTGGATGTGGTGACACGTTTTATTCTGATTTCATGATCTGAACTAACAACTTAACAGTCAGATGAGAGCAAAGTTTCCCTATGTTTGTGAGGAGCAGATGAAGGACACTGGTAATCCTAGTAGGTATGGGGAGTAGCTGGTCCAGAGCATTTATGTTGATAAAGTCTAGGAATCTCTGGGCCTGTGTATTGAATGTTGTGTGTGTTTGTAGTCACCCAGGACTAACATAATAGGTTCAGTGCAGAGCAACCCTAGTACCCTTAGGTATACACTATGGGTGTCCTGGGTCATAGAAGGGGGATTAGAGCTTGCAGTGATATGCTATGGGACTTTGCTTATGGTCATTTGGACATGGAGTAGTTCAGTTGAGTTATACCGCTTGACTAGTCTTCAAGGTGTGACAGTTTTGGATGAACATTGAGACATCTAAACCTTTTGCCCCTTCATGTGCAGTAGCTGGTCTATGTGTGAGTAGGCCGGTTTGTCAAAATATTGTCTTCAAATCATGTTTCAACAAACACAGTTGTACAAATATATCCACAATGAATGCTTCAATAAAAACGGACCAGTGCAACTCTGAGGCTACTTTCAGGGTGGATATGGCAGCACTACCCAGTCATGTGACAATTTTAGAGTTATTTAAAGAAAAGAGAGCATCTGAGGTTGAAAGTAAACTGGAATAGAGGTTTCTCTGGATGATGTTTCCTCACACTTTGTTGTTTCACTGTTTCTTACAGGGAATCACATCTCTTGGGAAGTAGTCCAGGCAATGTATGATTCTTTGAACTATAGTATATAGTAATATTATTAAACATGTAATAAATTAAGCAACAACTGCTGAAGCCTAGTTATATTTTACAGAATTCATTAAGGCAACTGGTACTTCAGTTGAAAAATTGTCCATCAATCTTTAGATTTTCAGGTAATAATTGAATGTAAAGTAGATGTAAAATAAAACTAATTTTAATGGTTCAAATAAAAAGAAAATTGTGTGAAAAGTTGGTCTGTGAATTAGTACAGACCACATTATGTGATAAGAGTCTTCTGTGGACCCCACCTTAATGTGCAGACTGCCTGTTTCTTGCAAATATTAATACCAAGTTTTGTAACCCAGCTGTAGGCTTCAGTCGATGTTCTAACCAGTCTGACTGACTAGAATGCATAATGATACTGTCTTAGCACAGTGAGCATGAACATTAACCTCCCACAATTTAATGCATAGTAATGCTCATCAGTAGGGCATCCATCCTCCCTCTGTTATTTTTTAAACCTCAGATGATTTACTTAGTGACTCCTCTCCTTGCACCCTACTGACCGGCACATGAATTCCTTTGATGGGATAGCAGACATTCAGCTCCAAGACAGTGTGAGAACCCTATTGAGCTTCCATTCCCTCACCAGGAAAAAAGCCTTATCAAACAGTTTCTCCCCTCAGGATGTGAGAGTTAGGTGTTAAAGATTAGGCCAACCTACCAGTCATGTGACCATGTCTTTCAAGCCTAACCCTGCCAGTAATAATCAGCAGAACACATATTTGTAGCTGCTTTGTATAGTTGCCTCCTAGCTTGTGTGCAGGAAATAGCTACATGAACCAAGGCATTCCCCAATATCCCTGTAAGGTTAGCAATGCAGTAAGTGGAACCACCTGCCTCCCTCCACGATGAGCAAACTGACATAGGCTGCTTACTTTGACACTCCCTGTCCTGACCCTTCCAATGCTAGATGAATTCAGGGCATCTGAGTCATAGTCCCTTCCCTGTAATTTATTGCTCATTGCTTATTGTCCCTCCTTCCACTAGACATTTTATAAAATAGAATGTTCATAATTTATTTATGCCGCCTTATGTTAAACCTTATTATTCTGTGGCACTTTGCACTACCTCCTGATGTAGGAAGTCCGCTATTCACTTTTCAGGGGTACCTCCTTTCTATTTATTTCTTTTCATAATATAACTATGATAATATCAGTGAGATGATAAATCTATCTCACATACAAGTCCTGCATATGGTGCACTAGAGTTCCATAAACTTACTACTTAGTCAGCTAATTTGCATGTGTATTGCATGCCACCTTGTTGTCACATAACGATTTGTCTTTCTTAACCTGGTGGTGTGCAACAGTAAACAGTGGAGATAGGTGCAGAATAAGTGTTGAGATGCATGGGTTACCCTCTCTACATACCTGTACAACAAGACATAATATCAGAAACAGCTTAATGTAAGTAAAGATCCAGAACTCGTGAGGCTGTAGTGATTAGCTGTGTACTATAATGTTATGGTGTACAGCCAAATCCAGTGCTGTAGGGCTGCTGCCATTTAAGAATCAAGACTAGGTTGCCTAAGTCACAATGGAAGGCTCATTACCATTTGTTTTGTTTTACATTATGGCATAGTCCAAATCAGTATTAATCCCTTAGAAAATTGTATGTTATAGATTTTTGATAGTGGAGTAATGCTTATGAATTGCAGCATCTCTCAGTGTGGTGCAACTTGCTCCATTATGTGTAGTGGTAGAGGTAAAATTCTTAATGAATACCTAAAAAAATCTTAAAATACTGAGTGGAAAACATTAAGCTGGCATATAAAGATAATGTTAGTACTTTTATTTGCAGATATATGAATTTCTGTGTTTCAGAAGGGTGTTTTTATAATTAGGCCATGCAGGAGAAATATGGGATTATTCAATATATTCAGATTGAATGTGCTTGTGATCTCTCATGATTGGTCTTAATCTAAGAAGAAATAAAACTGAATGTGTAGATAATAGCCGTAAAATCTGGACGGTCTCATTTAAGGGGGAGTTTGCATGATTTCTGTGCACTTACCACTGGTCTAAAAATGAGCAGTCTTTGTATAACTTAATGTGAGAAAGCTTCAAAAATAATTCTGTTAATTAAGCCATCATGTTACAATCTTATAAATTACCAGGTTACAACATGGCAGACAGGAACACAATTGGGTGTTTTGCAAGTTCTGCAAAGGTTCGTTATTACCTTGCATTGCAAACTAGCTTTCTGAAATGCTACACAGCAGTTTATAGCCATATGTGAATAAGAAGGGGGAACAATTCCACAACACTGGCTGGTCTGCTATGAAAAATGAATCTCCGGTACAGAAAAGAAGATTGACAAAGCTAGATGACGAAAAGAGAATTCATCCTGTCAAAAATGTCACAACCAGAGCTCAGTAAAAAGAGAGAATATTATGCCTTGATAAGCTAAAAGAAACATAACAAAAATGTCATTGTTCATTGTGTTCTAAAGATAGAAATAACAGACACAATGGCATTCATAGAAGTAAGGAGAATTTGTTCCACCTATTTTCTCTGTTGTCAGTCCAAGTTAACTGCTAGCATTTTGGGCCACCTACTAAGATAATGAAGCAAAAAGGCAGTTCTGTTGCTATGTGAGCCTAGATGACTGAGGGTGTTTGTACAACTTCAGTAACACACAGACAGTGTGTTATCTTCCACTTATTTCTACAGTGCTGTTTGCTTCTGCATTAGCCAACAGGGCATGAAAATGTTCTGAAGTGAAAATACATGTAACTGTTGTTAGTTTTAAAGGAAAGTGAACATAAATAGGCTCTGAGTATTTGGTATTTTATTCATTTATTAAATAGGTGAGCTAACTGGTCCAGAGGTCATTTTCTGCAGTGATCTAGCCTACACTTAAAAAATATTTAGAGTTGTAGCTGAGGCAGTTGGCACTTTGGGCAATAAGCCAGTTGGCATCCCCCTCATCCTGAGTTGAAAAACAACAAAAAAGATCTTTAAATTTGAAGACCAAAAGAATGTCTTTAGTTGTAGCTAAAGAAGTAGGAGCTACTATGTTTCTGCAAGCATACATACATACATGCAAGCTCTGGGGTATGTTTCCTACATAATCTGTAACAGACAGGTATTCTGGATCTTTGCTACCATTGCTATACATACACAGATGCCTTAAATCGTTTAAGCATCTATACAATGTTAAACATAGCTGCATAAATGATTGGCACATTTTATGTGGTGTCAATCATGCCCTCAGTAGCTTATATATAGGGAAACCATCCTTTCGTTCCACCCTGTATAACTTTGGAGGGATTAATACAAATATTAAAAATTACGTGTACAAAACAACACTGTAACAATACAGATTTAGATAAGTAATAAATCAAAAACGGTGGATTACTAACTTCATAAACAGTCTCTGCAGTACTTACTGGGCATGGTTTGCAGGCTGCACATGCCACTGTACTGTTAGATATGGACCTTAAAGACAGAATAGCATATATGCCAGCACATATTCTGTACAATATAGTGCAAAATGAATACTGTACTAAGTGGCAACTTAGTGTACTCTCTATATTAACAGCATTCTGACTACTACAGTGAGCAAGCAATTCTGAGAGGCAGTGAGTACAGTACTATGTGCCCTTCTATCTGCATGCTGCAGGTTGTGACTGAAAGCTGGGTGCACAATGGCACATAAGGGACTCTGCAGGTGATTGACATGTATGCATCTTAAAACAAGGGAGCAGTGTAGGACACCATGGACCTTGTATGCCTGTAGCACCTTCTATTCAACTTGCACATACCTGTGGGGTAGTAGGTAAATTTTGTGCATTTGCTTTGTGTGTGTGTGTGTGTGTGTGTGTGTGTGTGTGTGTGTGTGTGTGTGTGTGTGTGTGTGTGTGTGTGTGTGTGCGTGTGTGTGTGTACAGGGCATGGTTGCTAGCTGTGGCTGTACAATATGTGTGCAAGAGAGCATCATCTGGTATGTAGGCGTTGGTAATGGCATTCACAAAAGTTCAGCAACATCTACTGAATGTACCTGCAGACAAAGTTAGAGCAAACTTCACAGTAAGCAAAGACATATGGCAGAGTACAAAAAATACAATGGAAAGTATGAAAATTGCAGCTACAAGTAAAATTAATAGTCAAATAGCATAGGTGAAATGGCATACCTGGATCAAGGAAACCCTAACTACATCCCTAGCAGTAATGTGAATAAAAATGTTAGCATATGGGCACTTCCCTGAGATACAGGGAGGGTCACATTGTACTCAACATTTAGGCTCAGATGCCCATCTGTATTCTGTATAAAGTCATGTGGTCATAATGGAGATTATCCTAAAGAACACAGATGACCCATTTATTTTAGGTATGGAACAGTGTAAGTTTTTAAGGGGTGATACCATCTTTTGAAACTTGTGACATTCTTAGAAGAAGTAACAACTACATTTGATGAAGGGATGAATGTACATACTGCTTATGTTATCCATCATACGTCATGTACTTATGAATCTAGGAATGTTATTTACTAGTTTTGTTCAAAAACAGTGCTCTAACAGCTTTACTGTTGTTTAGCTTTGCAGGTATGAAATCAGTATCATCCATCAAGGATATGCCTGTTCCATGTGCTGGTATGAAGCCATGTTGTGATTTAGAAATTCTCCAAAAGCCACATTATCCCTTATATAGTGCATAGATCGCTACTTTTGTAACCGGAAATCATCCAGTGTAAATATATGGTTATTCTACACTGTTTGCATTCTGAAATCAATCCATAGCTTTCGTGTTCAGTATGGCACTTATTTCACTTATGGAGTCTATGGGCACTTGCCATGCATTAAACATGCTGGCAGCAATTTACTTGTAAAGTAAGACAGTTTTCTTTTTTCTTATATAATTTGCTCCACTCATGAAAAAATAAGGTACTTACGTATTATCGCAACCAGATTTTTGCGGTTGCGACTTACGCTTATTTTGGTAGAAAAGAGGCCATGAAACAGTGTAAAGTGGCATTCAGAGTGTGTATTGCTGGGGAATAATTTCGGATTACCTTCGGGAACAAAAACAGTGGAGAAAGCCCGCTTCCTGTTTTTTGCATGCTTGCATTGTCATGCCTGCTGTCGATGTGATGGACGGATTGCATTCACTGTGTGTAAGGAATCCTTCAGAGAAGGCAAACACAGACATAGTAGTGATGGTTTTAGTGACATTTATTTTTTTTAACAATTTGTAAATACAGTAATGATTAAAAGTAAGCAAGTGTGGGTTAAACAATTTCTCAGTGTCTGTGTTTTACTTCTCTGAAGAATTTCTTCTGCAGGTTCAACATGAGACAAACGATAGTATGATAGCTGCCATGAAAAGTGTAGCGTGCCTGTGTAATGCACGCAAAAAAAAAAAAAAAAACAGGAAGATGGTTTTCTCCACTGTCTCTGTTCCCAAAGGTAATCTGAAGTTATTCCCCAGCAAAACACACTCTGAACACCACTTTATAATAAATGTAAAGTTTTGGGGCACTGCTACACATTTACAAAGACAGTTTCAATTGCTTCATGTACTCCTATTTGTGGTGGTATGCGCATTTTGCAACTGTGAAAATCTGGTTGCGATAATACGTAAGTACCGAAAATAAATAAGTGTTGTTAACAAATAAGTGCTAATACTTACCAGTTAGAGCTGTGATACTTGTGCTTGTTAGATAATGAAAATTACCCAGCAACCACTTGGACCACTAAGTGTGTGTGGTTAAGCTCTTTGCTTGATTGCTGTTTCTTATGTTAACAGGAAGTCAGTATGTGACAATTGTTATAGAGTTTTGCCTATTTAACTACTGCTACAGCTTGTGATTATGAGTGTATAAAATGCACTAACAGCACCTAGAGAGACTAGAGAGGGAAGCTGTTATGAGCATCACAAGTTAAGCTTCTTGATCTTATGTTTAGAAGTTACTTCCCTACACACTGTAGCAAATGGTGCTATGTGCTGGCATTTTTCTAACTCTTTTTTGGCTTTGTTAAGTGCTTTCTGTTCTATCTTGAGCCTTACTCTGAAAACTTAGCTGTATTTTGGCAGATTACCCAGACTGTTACTTGAAACCAGTACCTCTGCTTTACTAAATTTGTAGACGC
Source organism: Protopterus annectens (assembly GCF_019279795.1). Classification (NCBI taxonomy): domain Eukaryota; kingdom Metazoa; phylum Chordata; order Ceratodontiformes; family Protopteridae; genus Protopterus; species Protopterus annectens. The sequence continues at coordinate 291,049,195 of NC_056737.1, forward strand.
TTGCAAATTACGAGTTATTGACAAGGCTCCTACTGATATCGTAACACTTCAGCAAGAACTCGTGTAAGTAACTAGTGTATTGAAAATGGGCTCAAATTAAGTACAAAAAAGTGCAATATTGTCACATTTGGTAGACCAACCCTCCACTCAGCACAGAGCATAAATAATGCCCCACTTCAGAATGAAAATATGGTTAATGACCTTGTATCAGGGGTTGAAAAGTTCCTGTCTTTCAATCATCATGTAGCAACAATAGTCAGAAAATCTTTCTACTTAGTGCATCTAATTGCCAGGAGAATGTCATCCAGATCTAATGAGATCATTGCTATGTTATATTTAGCATTGATTAGGCCAATTATTGAGTGCAACCCCATCCTTTGGGGTGTACCTCATTAAAGATATCAAACAACTAGAATGACCCTAGAGCTTCCTAACTAAGAAGATCATGGACTTAAAGAATCTGAGCTGCCAAGATAAACTGGAAGCACTGTCTCTTTATTCAGTATCTTATATACTCTATAGCAGAGATCTATGCCTTGCCTTCCATGCCATTAGAGATTCACTTGTCCTGGATCTCTTGTCTAATAGTCCTGCTATTACCAGAACCAGGACAGAAATCTTCACTATCAGATAAATAAAACATGATGAAGAGACAGATTTAGCATGCAGTGCCACCCCCACCACTGGAGTGGACTGACCCTGCAGATTAAGCAGTGGGATACACCATCATCATTTAGACAGGACCTAGATGATTGTATGGTTACCCACAAATTCATCCTGGGTTGACTAATCTATCCCTCCTTGAAAATGGGAAATGAGTGGGTACTGGCAAGGTGAAAATGGCATGAGATTCACATCCTATGAATCAGGCATTTTAACTTATATCTTGTGCACCATTCACTGTAGTGTGGAACATGGGGATGATATTGCTGGGTGGGAATGTCCCACATTCAAAGGTGTGGCTGGAACAAGAGGGACAAGTTAAATGTGTTGGTTGCTTGCTTTTTTCTGTTGATAAGGATTTGTGGGTTTCATATACTTCCCTGACAGCTTGGGGTCATGGGTTGGTTGGTTTTGTAGGGCATCACGTGGGATTGAATCTGAGGACATGCTAACTGCAGGTATGACGGGGAAGGGTTAAAGTTGAAAAAGGCCCACCCCACATCTTTTATGGGAGACATGAGAATGTCATCACAGGCAGGGCTAAATCTTCATAAGTTGTATTAATGTGTTGTGTGACCCTCAAAAGACATACCAGGTAACAGACAAAGAGGCCAAAGAATTCTGGCATAAAAGTCAGTGTGAGTGGGCCAACCTCCCAAAAATAATTAATTTATAAAATAAACAGTAGAATGTGTATGTCTTCCTTTTATACTGTACTTCATGAAGCACCTAGACCAGCTTGAGGGACTTCAAACATTGCCTTACCAATAATATCTCAGATCTCAGCACTCTTAGTTACTCTGATAGACTAAAACCTCTGTCTCTGTATACTCATAAAGGCTTCTGAGGGGTGATTTGTGCTTATGTGTTGTGAATGGCCCAGCAGTCTTTGGAGTCCTTAACCTTAATAGACCAAGTGGCAAAAAAAAACAACTATTCTAGAGACCTAAACCTACATTACCACATTAACAAGACCAGTTGGCATGACAGATACCTAACACAATAGTTTCTCTGCATTGCGTTGAGTGTAGGTTTGGTTGACAAATGCTAGGGATGGTGTATAATGTTGAATGTACAGATAGCCAAATAATCAAAATGTTGATGGTATGCTTCATCAAGACAGGTAAGTGGGATTGTGAGGGGTGAGAGTGTTTGTCCATGTGTTTGAGAGTTATGGTTAGGTAAGGGGACATGTTTTTTGTATGTTTATGTGCAGCTATGTGTATTTTTGGGTTGGGGTTAGGGTTAGGTAATGGGATAGATGTAGGGTTGGCAGTGTGTATTTTTGAGTGTTTATGGGTCCAAGTGTGTCTTGTGTAGTGGCAGTATTACCTTTTTTTTAAGGTAAGGTGTAGGGTTAGGGTTGGCAGAAGGGGCAGGTTATGGTTAGGGCTAATACCTATTACTAAGGTGATGCAGGGAGGTGGAGTGAAACTCAGGAAGATATGCATATTAAGAGGAGGAAGTAAAGAGGTAAGGATTATGCTGTGGTAAGTATGAGTTCAGTAAAAGAAGGATAGAAGTGAGAGGTATGGGTGTTGATAAGAAGAAACATGATAAGCTTAAGTGGCATTTATGAGTGTGTGTGTGTGTGTGTGTGTGTGTGTGTGTGTGTGTGTGTGTGTGTGTGTGTGTGTGTGTGTGTGTGTGTGTGTGTCTTTACTTTGTTAGGTATTTTGAGAAAGGATAGTTTTATTACAGGTTATAAAAGTACAAGTGAAATGCAGATGTGAAGTTTTCAGTTTTTGCCTTTTGCTTTAAAGTGGCTATATGAAACTGACGCTAGTGGAAGCAAACATATTTTAGGATATAGGGACAGCACATTGATGTGCACACTCAACTTCAGAGCATCAAAGCAAAGCTGCAGTACTGGAGACGGGAACTACTTTCAACAATTACAGAGAGCTTATAGAATAGCTTATAGCATAATAGTAATGAACAATGGTCAACAAAGGATGCAGAAAATAATTAGGGTAAGTACACACCAGAGAAGGAGGGGGAGGCTTATGCATTCCCCTAAGCTAAGAGCTAGCACACAAGACCCCTCCTTAAAATTTAACAGTTATGCAACCATAAGGGATTGACATTTGTGGAAGGATGAGCATTTAACCACGTAGACAGCTAGATATAATGACACATTCTTTAAGGGTACTAACAACAGTTACAGAATACTGTTCAGGGGCACATGTTGGACTTCATCCCCTTTATACAGTAATTTTGCCATAAATTTAATAATTATTAATCTGCTACATTGTACCATTTCCCATTTAACACTGTATCTCTTAGACATCTTAGTCAACCTTCCCCTGGAATTCTCTCCTATAAAGTAAATCTGCCGTTATATTTACTACTTACACCAACAAGTTAAGTCATATATGAAAGTGTGCAACAAATTTATGAAAAGGGACACAAACAACATATAATAGTTTTAACTGCATTCAGGTCCATAAAACTGCTGGCTGATATCAATGATTTTCACCAGACCCTTCAGGTATTTGGTGTGGTGACTCAAGTTTTGTTCAAAATTCGTCATTATACATATCTTTCCTGATCTCCATATCCAAACATTACAGAGAGATGCAAGCTTTTCTCCAACCTTTTTAAACCTTGTCCATTTTTTCTTTCATGGTTTTAAGTTCCTGTTAGTGTCCCCTTGTGATTCGGTTGTCTTACTTGTTTGCCTCTTGGCTGTCCTGTGCACTTGCCAATTATAAGACAGTTGCTTCAAATTCTTCAAACTTCTTCTGTTGCCTTGTCATTAAAGACACGATATGTTGCTCTGTAAAACCAATTCTTAGTATAATGTCAGATATGTGTCTGTTTCCTTTCTCAGAGTCACTTAAGCCATAAATTGCCTGCTTTATCATGTCTGTTCCTATACTATAAATAGAGGTCCAAACGGAGAGATGATAAGTCAGCAAGCAAAGGTGAGTAGTATTTCTGAAATTGAGTTCATCCACATGTCTTGGTGACTACCTTCATGAGGTGGACCCTGTTTTTACAAAACCTCACCAAGATGACACTGATATATAGACTGTATTTATATAGCATATATCATGGAAAGAAGTATGCCAAAAATTAAAAATGTAGCTAAGTGCACAAGACCCAGGATAAAAAAGTGCCCAATCCTGGTAGGTGCACTGGTGCCAGGACTGGAAGAAATGACAGTGTATAATCCTCAAAATATGAAAACATTCCTACAATGGGTGTCAGGCCAGGCCTAGGGGGAGGATGTCCCCCCTGTTGTAGAAGGAAGTAGCAGTCCACAAAAATCACAAAAACTGATAGGCCCAAGAAGAGCCATAAAGACAATGGAGTGGACTATTGAGGATAAGAAAGAAATTATCTATTGTTATTATGCAAAAAGCCCATAATTTCCAGACACAAGACATACAAAAAGACTAAGACAAAAATTAGAGGAAAAAAAATACTTCCACAAGAAAAACTGCCAGAAGCTTCAAATAAAAAATTGTGTTCTTTAACATAACAGATTTGTGAAAAGCAATATATAGATCAAGAAACTTTGATCTGTTTGGAAACAGAAGCATCTGAGGAAGTACGAAAATATAAACAACAAGACCTAGAGATTTTTGAAAAGAATAAAAAAGAAATATGGATATGAGAAATAAAGAGAGATTTGATATGGTGCAATATTTATGCAAAGACAAAAGCCAAATTAATCAATATCAAGAAGGCAGCCTCAAATATATTCGAAGAGAATTACAAGCAAAGGCACCCAGATATGGAAAATTTCACAATAAAAAAATAATATCACAAAGAGGAAATGTAGAAAAGAAGATTAGTAAAATAGAAGTTGAAAAAAAACAAGTTGAAATTATGGAATGTCTGCTAAGTGAAGGATTTGGTGTAGAAGGTCAAAACACAAGTTACATCACAGCATGATGGAACAAGTCCCCAAAGTTAGGAGAAACAGGAAGATCAGGAGAAATGTGAAGAAGAAATATGGACATGGGAAAGAAAAACAAATGAAATATGGTGTAATATCTATGCATAAGAGAAAGCAAAAACTAATCAATACAAAAAGAGCAACACCAAAGATATTTGAAGAGAAATACAGGCAAAGGAATCCAGTCATGGAAAACTTTGCAATACAAAAAATAAGAAGACAAAGAGGAAAAGTAGAAAAAGAGGTTAGTAATGGAGAAGTTAAAGAAATAGAAACTGAGGTTATGGAGTATCTGCAAAGTGAAGGATTCAGTGTAGAAAATCTAATTCAGAAAGAACCACAACAGGATAGAGCAATGCTCATCCAAATTAAGGGGAAACCAGTGGAACAGGAAATAATTGGTCAGGTGCCATATGAAGATATTTTTGGAGCCTTCTACAGGAAACCAATTTAAATGTTCACTTGAAGCTGGACAGAAAGGGAAGGAACAGGAAACTTTGGAAACTCTGAAGCAGTCAATGCTGAGGTGTAATAGGCCAGTGAGTTCCTATATGACAGAGCAATGGATGGCACAGGATGAAATTGAAGAGAATGTGCCACAGGAAGATGCTATAGAACTTTCTATAGAATGCCAGCAGGAAATGGAAAACAAAAAATGTGCTCTCAGTTTAGAATGAAATGAGCTATGACAGGAGTTGCTTGATTTAATAGAGATAGATATATTAAGATCAATGAAAGAAATAGACTGCAGAAGGTCAATGAAACCCAAAAAGTCAGAAGTTTGATAAAACAAATGAACACAGTAATTAGGACTGTCTATAGAGATCCATGCGATATAACAGAAGTAAACAGGATATATCACTGTGCAGCTAAATTAATAACTGATAAAGTTCTACCACAAGAACACAGGGTAGTGAGGGAAAGGAAGGGGAGAAATCAAATACCATCATGGAATTTTCGAATAGAGAAAACTATAAAGCAATTAAGACAAGAAGTGTCACTGTTAGAAGAATACACAAGAGGGAACAGATCAACAAAAATACTTAGAAAGATAGACATGATAAAAGCAATGTGCAGTATTAGAACAGACCAGGATCTATCATGTACTATCACAAATAAACTAAAAATCTCAGCACAGGTGGAAAAACTTAGAATATACTCAGATAAATTTAAAGGAAAAGTACAAAATAAGCAACTTATTGATGACCCAAAAAGGTTTTATAGAAAATTGGGAAACAAGGTAAAAGGAAATGAAAGACCACCAAAAAAGAAGTAGATATATTTTGGAGAAGTTTTATGTGTTGATTCATGGGATTTCCTCAAGAGAATAGAAGGTGTAAAATTTGACAAATAATTTCTGTTTATAACAGTGGATATTAAAGATCTTTATAGTGTTATACCCCATGATTTGGGTAAGCAATGGTTTTGTGAATATTTAAGAATAAAAGGGGTTCCACAAGAGCAGATAAATATTTATGAACAACTAATGGATATGGTTTTGAGAAGTAATTTCATTTCATTTATAAAGGAATTTTACCTCCAAGTGGAGGGTGTAGCCATGGGGTCTTCATGTGGTGGTTTGTATGCTAACATCATTATGTTAGAATAGGGGAGGAGATTTTTATTTGACTCCCCATTTTTCTTGCATGTCACACATACACCCGTCTTTTGGATAATATTTTTATCCTTTAAAGAGGCTCCAGGGAGAAAGTGAGGAACTTCTTGGAATATATCAATGAGACCACACCATTTTTTAAATTTACCCAGTATATAAGTGAAAAAGAAATCCCATATTTGGATATCCTTATAAGGAAGGATATCGAAAAAGGAAGATTTTTAGCAAAAATTTTCTGGATGTAAACTTATTCATATAGTTTCCTACATTATAATAGTAACCATCCATTTACACAAAAACAGGCCATGGTTAAGGGTCAATTTGTTAGAGCAGCCCATATGGTTACTTTGTGGGAAACTTTTCTTAGTGAATGTGACAACTTGAAGAACATGTTTCTTAAACGGGGTACCCCATTGATTTTGTCAATGAGTTAAGAGATGAGGTAATTGAAAAGAGATCTATAGGGCACTTCAACCAAATTTTGTGGTAACAAAATAGTTAATCGTTTGGATACTAGGAATTTACACACTGATCCTACCATCATTCAACCTATTGGTTATGATGACCCCATTGGGGAGTCTAGGAACCATATAATGTTAATTAATGAAAATACAAAATGTTTTGGGAGTTCATTTATCACTACATGCAGTGCAGATAGCCACAACATGAGATAAATCCTATTCAAGAACTGGGGTATCTTGAATAGTGACAAGAATGTAAGGGATCATATGGGTAAAAAACCCACCTTTGTGTATAAAAAGGGTGTGAATTTTAAAAAAATTTCGAGAACCAGTGTGAACAGAAAAAGATAGGATCTATGCAAAAATGTGGAGCTTGTGTTTATTCCCTTACATTTTAGAAGTCAGTGAGGTTACTATCAATGCTTCCAAAATTAGAATTTATGGTAGGCCTTCCTGTAACTCAGAAAAAGTGGTTTATTGTGTGGTTTGCTCCCAATGCCCATGTTTTTATATGGGCAAATCGGAACATAAGTTGAAAAATAGTACAAGTGAACACTTAAGGGATATTAGATGTAGGAAAGACAGTAATGCCCTGGTTAAACACAGTACTAATAATAATAGGCATGGGTTTAAGTTTATTATTTTAGAAACATTGAGGTTTCAGAGAGGGGAGGGGCCTGGCCATTACTTTTAGAGAAAGCCGGGCTTGCTTGGCACCTATGGTTGAATGCATGGTTTTGGCTGGGCTTAAATGAAGCTTTTTCTATAAAAAGTGTCTTGAAATTAAAAGTTTTAAACAGATAATTATCATATGAAACTCATATGTGTGAATGGGTTTCAAGTACCGGTTTATATACTTTTTCCTGCTTTAAAATGTTACTTTCAGATTTTTAACTGTTTAGAATGAGGGGCATTTACAATCTACAGTTTTAGAGGTGCATATTATTTTAAAAGTCTCTACTGGTTGTTCTGGGGAGGTGTCATTGATAACTAAATTGACGAGATGACTTTTACAACTTTTTAAAGAGATGAACGTATGGTTTAATTTATCTGATGAAGTTCCTTACCAACACATTTTAGAAATGAAAGCACTTATGTTTTAAAATACTTACGGCTGTAATGTGTGTATTCAGTGTGGCTTCAGTTAAATAAAATACTGGATTTTAAACCACAAAGTCATTTCTGCTGACTGGATTATTTGGTGTTACTAATATTTTGGAGAAGTATTTATGAAGAACCTGTGGAACATAACAAAGATGCTAAATGGACAGAAGAAATAAAAGAAAGAATAAGAAGTTTAAAGGTAGAGGATATTAAATGGGATGAAGTAACAGCCGGAGAGACTGAAACAAAGTTAAGAAAAGCCTCTAATTGGAAAACCCTAGACCCAGATGCAGTACCTAACTTCTGGTTAAAAGTATTAACATCTTTGCAAGAAGATTTAGCCATAAGTAAGAACTATTTATATACCCACCCCGAACAAACACCAATCTGGCTAACAACAGGAAAAACAATGCTCCTACTTAAGAGTGAACCTGCAAGCTACCCTAAAAATTATAGACCAATAACTTGCCTTCTGACAGCGTATAAACTATCCAATCAAATTGATGCCAACAGAGTTTATAGTTATTTAGAAGAAAACTCAATTATGGCAATAGAACAAAAGGGCTATAAAAGAAAGTCATATGGACCAAAGGATCATTTGTTGTTAAACAAAGTCATACTGGAGAACTGTAAATAGGGGAAGACTCTAAGTATGACATGGATTGACTACAAAAAAAACATTTGACTAAAAATGTATAAGATACACCTTATACTGATCGACTACAATATAGTGACCATGAGACAGTGACAGACCACTTTGCAATTAAGCCATGATAAAGGGAAATTATTATCCTAAGGGTAAAAGTTCAAAGGGGGATATTCCAGGGTGACACTTTGTCACTGCTGCTATTCTGTCTTGCCCTTAACCCATTAATCTGTCTAATTAACAGCTTAGGCCATGGCTATAATTTGGCTCCTAGAAAACAACAAAGTGTAAAGACTTCCCATCTTCTGTTTGCCGATGATTTAAAACTGTATAGCCCATCAGATGAGGAACTGAAAGCAAAACTGTAAGTTGTCAAAACTTTTTCAGATGATATAAGAATGTCATTTTGTCTTGATAAATGTGCAAAAGCAACCTTTAAAGCATGAAAACTGCAGCCCCAAGAAAACATCAGTTTGGGACAAGAATGTGATATAAAAGAACTTTAGCAAGAGGGAGTGTATAAATATTTGGGAATTGATGAAGGATCAACAATAAAATATGAGTACATGTGAATAACACTTAGTAAGGAATACTTTAGTAGACTTAAATTAATCCTGGAAACAGTGTTGACATCTAGGAACAAAATTCAAGCTATAAAACAATTTGCTCTTCCTGCCCTAACTTACAGTTTTGGAGTGAATGACTGGCTCCAAAACATGTTGGATAGATTAGACAGGAAAACAAGAAGGACGCTTCATGCTCACCAAATGATTTATAAAAATCAGTGCATACCAAGATTATATATTCCCCATTCTGAAGGAGGTATGGGCCTCATTGAAATTGATTACATGTATACTTCACTGCCAATCATGAGTGGACAGGTGATCCGCTGTGGCGACCCCTAACCAGGAAAAGCCAAAAGAAGAAGAAGATATATCTGCAATCGTGGGATTGCAGATCTCACAAGACCCAAACATAGTGAAAATTTTGAAACATGAAGAGAATAAATATAAGATGACTTTGCTTAATCTAGCAAAAGCGTATTGGCGTCAAGCAGGAATGGAAATCAAACCAGAAGTAGATAAAAATCAGGCAGCAACTGAATGTGCCAAAAAACAAAAGAAAGAATATAAGTTGAAGGACCAGATGAGAAGGCAGAAGTGTGTAAACTGCATAAATATAGTGGCAAGTATAGAAAACTTCTGGAAGAACCTCATGTTGATCAGGATAGAATGCAGGGTTGGTTAAGCAGAGGCGAATTCAAACCAAGAGATGAAAGGTTAATATCGGTGACCAAAGATAGTGGGCTACATGCATGTAGGTTTGCAAAGTCCATTGAATATGTGGGAGAAACAGGCAAATGTAGGTTTTGTAAAACATAATTGGAAACAGTTGCTCACCTCACTGCTGGTTGTGACATACTAATGGCAGAAGGACTGTATTCTGAAAGGTATAATAATGTAGCAAGACTGTTGCACTGGGGATTGTGCAACCATTATGACACTGAAGTGGCTGAAAAACACTGGAAACATGAGACAAAAATCATCATAGAAAATTATGAAGTTTCCATCACATGGAATCACCGATTGCCAACAGTTCAAAAGACAGATGCTAGAAAACTGGATATAGTGGTCCATGAAAAGAAGACAAAAGTAGCATTGATCATTGAAATAACCACACCCATTGACTACAATGTCTTGCATACAGAGAGACATAAAGTTATAAAATATCAGGATTTGCAGGTAGAAACAAGAGCAATGTTGAAGAAAGATACCCAGACAGTTCCAATAGTAGTAGGAGCAACAGGTCTTATAAAAAAGAATCTGCTATCATATTTAGATATATTACCAATACATACAACCTGTACAAATTGCAGAAGGAGTCTTTACTGGGCACATTGCAGGTGCTGTGAAGAGCATTTCTGACTGACATCAAAGATTGAAACAATACTAATTTCATGAACTTTAATCATACTTTGACTCCGGAATGGGGTCCTTTCCCATCATGGTATTAGAAAAATAAAAAAACTTGGAGAAATTAAAAATAAAGTAACCTGGCCTGTTTTACAGTTTATACATATGTTCTAGCCGAGCTCCTACTTATAAATATATACTGCCTGTAGATACCGTATATAGATCTAATCAATGATTGTTTTGCTCTAAACTGTAGCTCTGATGTTGTCTCTTGCATCCATTCCTCAATGGATGGTCTTTGGATCCAAACACCAATCCAACTTTGGCCACTCAAGACTTTGGATCTCTAAGCTTAGGCTCCTTCCCTTACTCATAATCCCCATGCAAGGCCCAGCATTACCTCATATCTCATTTGCCCCCCCCCCCCATTCAAGACAGACATGGATCTCTTTGCACAGGCATGGGTTGAGGATTGGGAAAATATTTCTGGGAACATTTCAATATTTTAATTCAATATCTTTTTCTATCTGGTATCTGATACTTTATACTACACTTCTTCTTTTGTAGTTAAGCTGCATTCTTTTTGAAAACTTCTCTACAGTTTTTCATTTCTCAAGTTTCTCGCACGTAGGCAACATCTTCTTCTTTAAAAAATGTTTTTACCTATATATCTGTATATCTTATATATTTATATATTTCTTTCTCTACAAAACTGTCATATATTAGTGTTTTTCCTGTGACTCCAAAATGACGGATAAACCATCTGGAATTAAAAAATCTGTGGTCTGCAGGCATAAGATACTAAACTTCAAAACACACAAGTGTGTTTACTGTCTCAGAACTTCCCACTTGGATGAATAGTGTGATATCTCTACTGCCTTTGGTACCTGGGAAATTGTAGGAAAAAAATGAATCCTTAAGGGGAATCTCCTGTTTCCGCAGGGTAAATGTCCAAGAAGCAGCAAACTGGTGCTGAAGCTTGTCCAATTCAGGGAAGATACTGCCTCCAAGGATAAGTCTAAAGAATCTAGAAAATGTTTTCCAGGCCATTCATCTTCCTCTTTGGCATTACCATCGCTGGCTCCAAAAATTGTCTAAAACCTCAGATCTGACTGTCTTCTCATAGCCAATCTTGATCAGTTCCAAAACTTCACCATCCCTCCTGGAGTCACATTTTTCTTTGGAGTCAGTCTCTCCTCAGCTATGATATCCTTTGCTACAGGAAAGGATTAGTCATCACTCATCTAGACCTCCCCTCACTGCTTCATCCCTGTAGTCAGTTTGTTCAACCAGAAGCCTTTGATAAGCTAATGTGGACCATTTGATGAGGAAATTTCTCAGAACCCAGATTCATTAGGAAGTGCTAGACCCAGGAATTATGTCCTTTCTGCTCACCCAGTAGTTGCTTCTATCCTAAACCATTTCTTGGACTCTGGAGTTATGGATACAAACACCACCCAGGGTATGACCATCCCAAATATGAAGATATGGCTATCTTGTACACCAGTGGAATCTCTGACCTGTAGGACCCCAATGCAGTTAGAGCTGATAAGGTCCTAGAACTGAAGTTTCAGTACCAGATCCTAGGGGGACAGGTTTGACCTCAAGGGTTTCTGAGCCATCACTTCATTTTGGAGCCTTGTTGCTGGACAGCTTATCACCAATGACAGCTTCTGATAATATCTGGGTGGTGTTCAGGGGTTAGCCTAGTGTGGTACCTTTGGCTCCTGCTATTCAGATCCTGGATCTTCCTCTGTGTTGGCTTTCAGGGCTGTCAAGAGAGTGCTCTTCTAATCAGAAATACACACTTCTCTTCCCAGCTCAGCTCCACCAGTCCCCCAGAGAGCACCCCTGGGTCTTGATCCTTCTTGTCTGGTGCACATGGGACAGCTGGACCCAAAGAGCATTGCATCTATCCCCATAAGGAACTGACAAGTCTTCTCTGGAACATCCCACCAGGGAAGCTTCTTGGAAATATTTGTGTAAAAGGAAGCACACCTCAGGAGTCTCTTACACAGGACACAGGCTTTGATGATGGGGTGGGGTTCCATGGATACCCCCTTGAGACTCGTTATTCAGAGAAATTCTCAAATATCTAGGCAGGAAGGTGGGGGATCCTCCAAAGCCCCTTCCCAGGAGTAGTCTCTGTTCCTTGAGGTCTTCAACTCTTGCTCAGCTACATCTTGGGTGGTTCCAAAGGTGGAATAGATAGATGACCTCATTTCTAAGTGAGCTTGGAAGAAACCAGATGTGACTAACTAATTCCCTGCAAACCAAGTGAGTACTTGATTTTCTACTAAAGATTCCCAGCATTATTAGGAAGGATCTATTCCATAGTCATAATGGCAGTCACCAAGAAAGACCTTGCAGAGGAAAGCTCCTCTGTCCACCCCCAAATGTGGAACCTAAGGCACTGGACATGTTTGGGAAGTGTATATATGCTTACCTATCTTTGCTTTGAGGGCACTGAACTTCTTGGCACATGTTATTAGATTTTGGAGGGGATTTCACCAAGTAAATCTCCAAGTCTCTCATAGGGCAGTGCCAGTCCCTGCACTCCAAAGTCTAGCTTTCCAAAACAAATGGCAGCTGGGTACAGAGGATAATAACTAGACGATACTACATCTCCTATCTGTCCTTTCCCTCAAATTCAAAGAATTCATTACGAAGGTCTCCCTCCCTTATATATTCTGGTTTTCAGCATTGTCTGTGATTTCAAACTTTTGGTTTTGAGCATTGTCTGTGAAAATATAAGGGAGGGAGGTCTCCATAATGAGACAGAACTCTGTGAACTACATTGGATTTTGGACTTGAGGGCTAATATTAGTCCAGGTCTTAGTAGCTTTGTTCCCTTAAAACCAGTCTTGAAAAAAAGATGCCTATATCATTAAGTTAATTGAATTATAGTTGTCATATGATTTACTACTTTTGATTTCATTGGATGAAGATGTATTTAAATACTTGTATGCACTATTCTTCTAACATTATGGTCTGAAGAAGTGAAATATCTGCAAAAGCACTCACCTATTTTTAATTTATATATATATATATATATATATATATATATATATATATATATATATTTGTCTGTTTTTTTAATTAATTTTTATTAAAGCTGCTCAGCCTCTGTGGGTGCCTGTTTTTTGCAATTTCCACCCCTGCCAAAAATCTACTTATTAAATCAAGCGACTCCTTGCTCCAAAATTGTTTGACACTGAGAATCACAATGAATCTGGATAAATCAACATTTTGCCCTTTATAAATAATAGAATTAATTGGGACACACTTGGATACAATCCTTCAGACAGCAAAACTTTGACAAAACAGGTTATCAACACTTTACAATCATGCTCAAATGGTCCTTTCATCACATCAGCCAAAAACAAGAATGGTTCTTCACTTACTGGGTTTAATAGCAGCCTCCATCACCTTAGTCCATCTTTCTAGTTATTACATGAGAGTACTACAGTGGACCCTAACAATGCAGTGGTCTATCTGGTGACAACCAATGTCTTTCCAAGGACATTTTACAGACATTTGCAGGACTCATGTCTGCTGGTGGCTCGAATCCCATATGGTATTATGAGTTTCCATAGCTACTGTGACCATGGATGCTTCCCTACTGTGGTGGTGGGGCACTACAGGGGAAAGACTGTCCAAGGCCATGTGCCTTTTCCATGGCCAGTCTCCATATCAACATTCTGGAAATGAGGGCAGTCTTCCCAGAACTGCAGGTCTTTCAGAACTCTTTCCCTCAAGGATTGATATCTATCCAAACTGACATATATCAGTTGTCTGATACATCAACAAGCACCCTTTCTGAGGGGTGCCTTTCCTCCCAGGCCTCTCCATAGATGTTATACTCCTCCTTGAGACATTACTATTCTACTTCAGGCACTGACTCAACCACCATTCAAACCTGCAGCCAAAGTGAAACTTATGTTCCTTACATGGAAAACTTGATCTTGGTGGCAATTACTTCTGCAAAGAGGGCATCAGAACTCCATGCACTTTCATGTAAACCTCTGTACATTATTTTTCATAAGGACAGAATTTCCCTTTGAACCAATCCCTCCCTACCAAAGGTAGCTACCAAAACAAATTAAATCAAAATATTAATCTACCTATTTTCTTTCTGAAAATTTCTAACAAAGGCAAATATATGCCACATTTATTAAATGTTCATAGGCAGCTTTGATTTTACATTTACTGCACAACATTATTCAGAAAGTCTGATCGACGTTTTGTGTTCACCAACTAAATAAATTGGGTCAAAGAGTTTCCAATGTCAAGTTATTCCGGTGGTTGTATGCTTGCATAAATCATGTATACAAAGAAAAAGGTCTCACTGTATCTAAGGCTGTCAAAGCTCGGTCTACTAGGCCTGTGGCAACCTGTACAGCCTTCTTTTCCAGGGCATCTATTGATGACATTTGTGCTGAAGCCACTTGGTCTCACGTTGATACCTTCTTATTCCATTATAGATTGGATTTACTTTCCAGGAACAGGGCAGGCTTTGGTTCAGCTGTCCTCCAGAATATCCTTCCATGAATCCATCCAAAGTTTCATTTGAATCTCCATCCACAGTTTGTGTCACCGTTTTAATATCTGCTGCACGTACTATAGGTTTTCTGCAAGTAAACAATAGACATAGCCTTTTTTCTTTAGACATTTTTCAATTCTTTGCACATAGCTTTGTTATAGATTTTCTCAGAATATTTATTTTACCACCTGGTGCTCACAAAGGAATCAACCATCCATGCTGGAGCTCCAAGTGGGTGAATGACAAAAGATTTAGGAGTTGTTATTGCAAAAAGCATGAACCTTTGTGTTCAGTGCGAGATGGCAACAGTAAAGGGAAATACAATGTTGCAGAGTGTAGCATTCACTGGCAAGAATGTGAGGATATGACTCTATCTTGCTGTAGTAGGACCACAGCTGGAACACTGTGTTCAATCCTGGAGTCTTTACACAGAAGAAAGGCCACATTGCCTGAGATGGTACAAAGAAATGGGAGTGAGTTGGACAAGAAGAGCAGGATGGTAGGAGGACACTGGATATGGGCACATAAGGCAATAAAGAGGATGGATGATAGGATTAGATCTGGGCCAAGTTTTAGGTACTCAAGACATTTAAGAATATGTGGAAAGGAATTAAGCTGGCTGGAAAGTGTATGGTAGGTAGGAAGGAAGATCATGTGATATGTTATACAAAAGCATTAAAGTGGGTATGAGATGGTATTAGGCTGGATGGAAAGTGTATGGTAGGTAGGAAGGAAGATTATGTGATATGTTATAAGAAAGCATTAAAGGGGATATGAGATGCTGGATGGAAAGTGTATGGTAGGTAGGAAGGAAGATCATGTGATATGTTATAAGAAAGCATTAAAGTGGATATGAGATGCTATCAGACTGGATGGAAAGAACTGGGAAGGAAACATTATATGGGTAAATAAGTCATTAAAGGGGATGGGTGATGCGATTAGGGTGACAGGAAAGATGGGCTGGTTGGAAAGGCACATTACATGGGCACATAAGGCATTAATGAGGACATGTTTGATGAGATTAAGATGAACTGGATGGACAGGGTGCATAGAAGATGTACATGATATGGGTTTAGAAGGCATTAAAGAGATGTGTGATAGAATTATGATGTGAAAAAGGGACAATGTGTGAATGATGGTACATAATATGGGTATATGGTTCCCCTTCATAATATCGAATTACTGAAAGCTCGAAACTCATAAGATCCAGTTCAAAATCTCGAGTTTCAATAACTCGAAATTGTGACTGGGAAGTGTAAAAAATTAGATTAAGGGTTTTACTTACCTTTTTGTAGGGGGCTGGGTCCCCCTGTACTGTTCCTTCCTTAATGTTCAGGTTTCATGACCGCACTTCAGCGGAGGAATGGAAAGTGTCCCGTTGTGCTTATGCATATAGCACGTAATGGTACATTTCCATCTCTTTACTGTAGTGCGATCTCGGAGTTGGTATATTTAAGTAGGGGGGTGTGGGGGTGCAGGGGGGTGCAGCCCCCCTGCAAAAACGTTAGAAAAAGTGTTTTTTTCTTTCCTTTTGTGCCCATTCACAATTTTGAGTATATGAATACTCGAGATTTTGAGCTCGGGCTTATGAGTTTCGAGTATTCATATATTCGATATTGTGAAGGGGAACCATATATAAGAAAGTAAAGGGGAAATGTGATGGGATAAATCAGGAAAAGAAGGACAAGGGGAGTTGTAGAGCATATGATATAGTTATATAAGATATTACAAGGAATATATGATGGAATTAATCTGGAAAGGAAGGACTGAACATGTAAGGGGCCATGAATGCCAGACTAAGGGAAATTAGTAATAACTGGACATATTCATTCTGTTTTGTTCTGTGGACTTTTTCATCATGATCAAACCATAGCAACCATATGTACACCAAGTATTGTCAGCATCCTTAATGGATTTTTAGGTATGCCAGTTTGATGTCTGTAGAATAAATACTTGTGGTCCTTACCCCAGCAAAGGTCTTATAAAATAAATACTAAACATGAAATGGGATACTTTAATACTGCCCTAAAGTGGTGACTATTATAGGAGCTTTTATTTTATTTATTTGCTATGAGCGTAAACCCACTAGGTATAACTACTTATTTTCAGGGGTGACCCAAGAGCTTTGGGGCTTTTTATAGTAATTATTCTCTGGCTATGTTTACTTGGGAAAATATAGTATTTATTATAATATTATTACAGTCGTTGTAAGACTGGTGTAATCATTAAATTATAAAACAGGAGGTAGTTTCTTGAATTAAATTATGCTACACCTCCTCACAGTCATTTACTGCACAGAAATAGAATCTGGTTTCTGTATGGTAGCATATGTATTGATTTGTATTTAAATATCAGTTTTAAAGAAAATTTTAAAATAAAACAAGACATTTAGGAAAGCCAGGCTTGCATCATTTGATTTGGCATCATGTTGCTTCTATATCACTAGAACGGATAAAAATGAAGTTGTTATGACATGACGACTTTGTGATATTATTACTGTCAAAGCTCAGAATGACATTTTAGCTTTTAGAAGATGAAACCAGTATAAGCTAATGTATCTTGGTGTACTTTGTGATGGCATGTGTAGCTTTAGCTACAGGAGTAAGTAAATGACTTGCCATTTATCAGAGCATTTTAGTGTCTGGCAATGAAACTGTTCACAGCATTGTAGGCTACTAAACTGAGATAGTGTATGACAAGAGAGTGTGTCTATTCTTCTTGCTGTCCTTGCTGCTGGCAATTGACAAAAATGACATTAGCCTAGTATATGTTTCTGAAGATTATGTATGTATTAACTATATTTATTCATTTTCTTTTGTGACAGATTATCCACTGATTTCTTGTTATATCTTTCCACCCACGGAAAAGTGCAAGAACATCTCAGGACAGCATGTATGCTTACTCTTCTGAAATCTGCAATCAGCATAGCTTGTTTGAGAGAACTCATAAGGTGCAAGGAAACCTTCACAAATAAAGCAACTCGCCACATGTAGAGGGTTCTCTTCATATTCAAAATGGGTACCTCTCACTGTCCAAAACTTTACTTTGGTGTGGATTTTTGGTCATATAAAATTATTACTACATATTTATATTGTAAAGTTTAGTATTTTAGTACTGGAGTTGTTATTAGCCAAAAGTGCATTTGGTTGTGTAACTGTTGTTTGAATGAAACTTGAAATTATAGTTATTCTGAAGAAGCAATTTCCTTGTTGTAATTTTTTTATGCTTTTGAAGAAACAGTAATTTCTTTGGCTCTGGTCGGAAAGAAACATACTTAAAAGTTATTTCCACCCTTTACAAGTACTATAGAGTGTATTCATGCACTGTTCATACATTAGTGTCATAGCTTGTGTTATGTCTGACTTTTTTTTCCAGACTGAGACTGAAATTGGTCTGCTGTAATAAGGAGTCTATGTCAGTCAAACGAATTCAAAATAAAGTCATAAAGTTACAGCAGTATTGTCTGAGTCAGGTATGTGTCTTCATCTATGTGCCACTAACTTGACCGTAATAGGGTTGCTTTTTGTATTGGTGGCTATCACTCCTGCTGATGTCCTTTAACTGTGGACTTTAGATATTACCCAGCTGTAACATGCCTGGCTGTACACACTGTATGCATTTCTGTATCATTAGCTCCTCAAATGCTGAAATAAAAAAACGCAGTCTGGTATAGCTGTGGCAAGTGCCTGTACTGTGTTAGTCAGACATGGTGAGGCTAAAACTATATTGGTATAAACAGTTGACTGGTACATCACATATTCTGCTCACAGGACTGGAATGCACTACTTTTCCATGCTGACACAGGCAGGTCTATTACACCATTGGTCTTGGGAATGTGTATCACGTGAAACTTGGTTGGAGTTGCAGATGGTCTTTAATAACACTCTAGCTTTAGATTCTCTTTCCTTATGAAGTTTCTTAGAAACTAATGTATAAATGCTCATGCTACATATTTAAAGCATTACAAAATATTTTTATGCTTTTGTATTACAAAAAATAATATATTGCAGCGCGAGATTTACTCCCAACTCACTGCTTTTGATCCAGAGGTTAAAGCCTGAGAACTCAAACATTCAGAATAGAGTGGAATAAATCTAAATCATGTCTCTGACTCCTGAAGGGTATTATTCCTGTTTTGCATTTAAAACATTTTTACAGTTTCTTTCAAACATGTTTTGTACAGTTCTTGAGTGTATGTATTGGTGTGCTCTCTAATGATAACATGACTGGAACAGATGAAAATTTATATCAGTTTGCAAGTGTGCCATTTAAAAGACAGGCTCAGCACTGTTAGAGGCATGTATAGGATTTTTTTAGAAATTTAGAGAAGAGCTGAAGTCTAAGTTTTGGGCTTGCCTTGTACTGTGGAAGTGAGGGTTTGAGCAAGAATTTTGTACAACTAACCTGTTTCATCATTCAGTTTGGTGTTCTCAACTGTTGGTTATTTGGAGTTACATCCCTAGACAGTATGTTATATTTTAACAGCTGAGAAGAAATGGCAAGATCGCAGGAAGTGTGTGTGTGTGTGTGTGTGTGGGGGGGGTAACCTTATGTTTAAGGGGTCCTGGTCTGAACATCGAAAGTACTTTTGAGTGAAACGTACATGAGTGAACTCACTTTTGAAAATGCACTTTCGAAAAAAAAAAAAAAAAAAACAGTTTGCATGTAGATTTAGTTGTACGTCAACATGTAGTGTTGATTGTACAACTAAGCAAACTGCTGCTTAGATCACGGTACAGTGGTGATAAGGGAATATTCCATTTTCCCCACTGTAGTGCAATCTCGGAGTGAGAATATTAAAGTATGGGGGGCACAGCCCCCCCCCCACATGGGGGGTGCAATGGGGCTTGCCCCCCTGCATAAATGTGAGTAGTGTTTTATTTGTTTAGGTTTTTTGGTGTGGTTTTTTTTTCCCCCACAAAAGTGCATTTTCTGTAAAATGCACTTTCACGAAAGTGAGTTTCCTCATGTACGTTTCGCTGAAACGTACTTTCAATCTATCAACATAAATCCTGTTTAAGGTCTAGATGGAGATTGACAATACCAGTGACAAGAAGTAATAAGCCTTACTTTATAATTATTTATTTTCTGTGTCATTCTAATCTACATTTGTGAGGGCTTGTCTTGTTAACAGTCACCTTATTTCTTCCTAGCTATGTTTAAAGATGGCACACTGTTTATGTTTGAACCATGACGTGCTTGAGAAAAACTTGATGGCAAGGTACTTACATAGTATTCAAAAAACTATCAGTCCAGAAACTGGCACATGTATATGTATTAGATGAAACAAACCAAAAATCAAGCACAAAAAATTTTAAATTAATATGTTCTGTATTAAAGTAAACCCTTAACAGATGTCTCAAGGTACCAACATTCAGGTAATTGATTTTTTTGTTTGGTTGATTGGTGTTATGTTCATAGCTTCATAGGTTCATAGGTGTTTACTAGGCTAATGACCACAAGGGTCTTTTTAAGCTTAGCCATGCATCCCAAATCTCTGACAAGTTCTGATACCCTTGATAAGTGTAAGCATGAGCCTGGGAGATGAATCATTTACAGGATACCTGTTTGCATTACAGACATAGGTGCCAAACCAGGGATGAATTTTGAATGTAGAGGTGTGTCTATTCTGAAATCATATAACAAAAGAGATTATATATTACATAAAGTGTTTAGGGCCTAATGCACTGAAATACATTAGTCTGCACAAAGCAGTCCTTGCTAAGGGTGCAAAAGTGAATATGGATTCAGCTACACCTCCATCCACTGGAAAATGCAGATAATGAGGGCACTTCAAGCAGACTCTGAACAGAAGCTTCAGCAAATGATAGTGGATTGTAATACAGAACTGAAGACATATGGGATGAAACTGAGTACAGAGATGATGACGATTATGGCAGCAAATTCTGAGAAATCAGACAAATCTTAATACTGTGACAGAAGGGAAACACTGGAATAGGTTAACAGCTTCATGTGTCTGGGAGGTGTGGTTGTGGGAAGAGAAGCCTGAATGAAAAGGTCAAAGGTAGTAACAGGAATGCTGCATCCAACTGGCACAGAGTGTTGGGTCATGTGTGACAGACAAATGCCCAAGAAGCTTATAAGTAAGGTATACCAAACACTGGCAAGAACTGTGCTTCTGTATGGTACAGAAACCTGAACAGTGAAGGGAGAGAAGCTGGGGAAGCTTAAGGAGATAGAGATGAAATGCCTGATAAGGGTGGTAGGATACACTCAGTGGGACAAACAAATAAATAAAGAAATTAAAGTAGAAGTCAAAGTACCACAATTGTAAAGAAGGTCAGGGAGAAAAAATTACAGTGGTTGGTCACACTGGCATGAACGCTGAAGACAATTTGGTAAAACAGATTTGGAAAAAGCAGGAACATTTCAAGAGGAGATGAGGAAATTCTGCCATGAGATGGATGGCTTGCATGATAAAATCCTTAGACATGCAGCTCTGTCTGTTGAAGACGGGACAGTGGTTCTGGTCAGAGGGGAAGTAGTAGCAGGTAATTTGACACCCTGACCCCCATGTACCAATGGGAAAAGGGGGTTGATGATCGTACTGATGATGACTTTTATTGTCCAGTGATGTCTTTATGACAGAGGTGCCAAAACATAAAGATACTGTGTACTTAGTATGTAATTTTCAGCAAAAACCCTTAAAACAAAAATATTAGGTCACAACTTATTTAAATTTGCATTTGTATAATCTGCTGAAAAATGAAGCTGAGCATTAATATCCCTTATACAATGCCTCTGTGTGACAATGCATTTATGTTACTGAGCTCACTGGAGCAACATAGGATACTTGTTTCCTTATATCATAGTGTACTTGAAGTTGAGTCACTCAGAATAATTATCTTACAGTAATTTGCATATATTGCCAGTGGTGTCTTGTTGCAACCGCATGTCTAATTCTGTGCTCTGCAATTATAAACACTTATCTATTTCACATGATTCGCCTGCTGTGTTGACTAGCTTTGGCTATTTAAGATCAGATTATGCAGCATGAATACTAACATAACTACATGCAAGCTATTCTCATGTGTTGATTGATGCATTCATCTTTTACAGCTTAGCTAGCCAATGAAAACTGATAATAATCATGATTCTGAAAACAAAGGCACTTGCTCTGACAGCATCCATGAGGTATTGCCCCTGTATACTACATTAGAGTTTGTAGTATTCTTTTTCAATGTAATATCTGTGAGAAACTGTCATTATAAATTCAAAAATAGCATAACACTTTGTGTAGTAAGCTGACAGAAAATAGTTTTTTTGTTTCCGTTCCATTCTGTTATTCTGTTCCCAGTGAAAATCAACCCCCAACTGGTTTATATTGTATTTATTTATGTCAGTGGCTACAGCCCCCTAGCTTAAGAAATCTAATGAAATCTGCTAGGGGATCAAATAGGTGGAAAGGCTTTCATGACTGAGGCCATACTAAACCACAGAGAAGAACAGGGAACACATGTAATATAAAAAATAATATGCTAATGTAATGACCTGCATTCCAAATCCACCTAGCAGCAAAACATTTTTTCTTTCTTTCTTTCTTTTTTAACACCTTTATTAAATTATCACATAAGATACAGGCAAACATACTAATATAAAAGAAAACAAACTATATTCTCATGTTTCCATTTGCATACATTATATATCACATATGCTCTTTTTATAACTATCATCAGTCCAACATTACATAATTTACTCAATTTAATCTTCCCTTATACCTGTCTTCCTCCTGAACACTGCTCTGCATGTATTGTTTCCACAATTTCCTTTTACTTCTATATAATTTGCTCCTTGCCTTCTCAAAAGATACTACTTCCAATTCTTTTATCTCTGTGACTGTATTCAAAACTTCAAATAGAGTTGGTTTAGACTTTGTTGTCCATTTTCTAGTAATTGCTTTTTTTCGGCTTTTTTACTATAACTAGGCAATTCAGATCCTGTGTCCCAGCTCAACAGAATAACTGTCTTAGTTACTTCCATTTGTTTACCCAGTATTTCTGACAAAATACTTTGAAGGGAATTTTTGAAATCAGACAACTCATTACATTCCAAAAACATTTGTTCCCAGCAGATGTTTTCTTCCCTATCACACCATCAACATTTGCCATCTACCTGAAGAAAAATTCTTTGGGGTATAAAATACCCTTGCAAATACTTCAAAGCAAAATCCGTAAGCCATCTAGACTTTGTTGCACACTTGGGAGCTATACACATGTCCTACTATTGTCCCCTTGTAAATTGTTATCCTGTCTCTCTTTCCAATCTTTTCTAACCTCCTTTGATTGATTCCTGTGGTTATCGTGCAATATTTTATATGCCCTACTAGTCAGGGGCAGCCCATGCTATTGGACTGCCGGACTGCAGCCCCCCCAGCTGCAAACAATAAAGAAATTAAAAGATAAAAATGAAATTCAAAAGTCGCGGACTTTCACACATGCACACTAGTCTGGACTGCTGCTGAGACAGTCTGGAGCATGCGTAGACTTTTTCAGCAGCAGTCCAGACTGGGAAGCATGATTCCCAGAAGTCTATGCAGTTGTAACTGCAATAGACTGTCCTGGAAACTCGCCGGAGCCAGACTGCAACGTCAGCAGTCTCGAAGATCACGCGATGGGATTTGCAGCTATGGGCAGCTATGGATATATGTTATGGCACGGTTTGGTTAGGATTTGGAGCAGCTATGAGATCTACTACAGGTAAGGAAGGTGTGTGTGTGTGTGTGTGTGTGTGTGTGTGTGTGTGTGTGTGTGTGTGTGTGTGTGTGTGTGTGTGTGTGTGTGTGTATGCCCCAGTTGCTATATACTGGTGGCTCGACTCATGGTGGTGGTAGGGAATACCTCAGGCTTGAACCCTGTACCTTGTATGCAGGTGTTAAAGACCTGAATTCCCTACCCACCACCATTTGTAAAAAAAATGCAGATTTTTGCCTCATATTTGATCTGTTCTGTTCCTCATAATATCTGTTGTTTCTAAATGTTACAATGCTTGATATTTGATGGTGCAGTGGTAGTATTGTTGTCTCACAGCTGCAGGTTCTCAGGTTTGATTCTTGGCTGGGGTGCCTTCTTTGTGGGGTCTGCATCTTCTCCCTGTGTTTGTGTGGGTTTGCTTTTGTGTCCTCCCATGTTACAAAGACAAGTCTGCATTATTTCTTCCTGGGCCTCTGCTGAAAATTGTTTTTTTGTTCCAAGTCAGACTGTCCTGATTAACAAATGTTAAATAAAATTGACAGACAGGTTTCTGAATGTTTAATTCCTTACATATCTGATGGTGCAGTGGAGCATTGTTGCCTTACAGCTATAGGTTTTCTGGTTTGATTCTTGGCTGGAGTGCCTTCTGTGTGGAGTCTGCATCTTATCCCTGTGTTTGTGTGGATTTGCTCTGGTGTCTTGCCATTTTACAAAGACATGTGTCTGCAGTATTTCTCACTGGGCCTCTGCTGAAAATTGTTTTTGTTCTGTCAGAAGTAAAATTGACAGGCATTTGAATTTCAGACTTCATATTCTTCAGAAAATGCATAGTAACACAACCTATGTTTATAAGATGACTATTTGAAATTTGTCCTTATTTTTGGGACTGTATTACCCCATTATTGGCTTTGTCCAGGTTTTTGTGCTAAGGTTGACAGCTATGGCAAGAACTGAATTCACTGAATATGTTTGAGGGCTGTATTCCCTCATTACTGGGTTTGTCCAGGTGTTTTGTGCTAAGAGGTTCAAGGTTGACAGCTATGGTGAGAAGTGAATTCATTAAATGATAGCCATTTAAGTTTCAGTCTTACGCTCTTTCACAAAGTAGCTGATTTGGCATAGTGGTATGTTGCTCTGACTGTTTTGCACAGGGACCTTGGCAGTAAAATGTATGGTGGTAACACAGCATTTTTCTTT
The DNA here is from genome assembly GCF_019279795.1 of Protopterus annectens. Taxonomy (NCBI): domain Eukaryota; kingdom Metazoa; phylum Chordata; order Ceratodontiformes; family Protopteridae; genus Protopterus; species Protopterus annectens. The sequence continues at coordinate 291,073,955 of NC_056737.1, forward strand.
CACAAAGCAGCTGATCTGGCATAGTGGTATGTTGCTCTGACTCTTTTGCACAGGGACCTTGGCAGTAAAATGTATGGTGGTAACACAGCATTTTATTCTAGCAACTTTCCAAGATTATACAAGCAATGTTTAATGTGTCTCTGGTTTTGGGGCTTTTGACCACCCCTCCCCCCAATAAATTTGGCTTTTTCCAGATTTCTTGTGCTGCAAAGTTGAGATGCAGTTGAGTATTGAGTAGATTTTACAAGGAGCTGAGAGCTGCAGGGGAAGAGAAGTTTGGTGCTCCTTATGCTAAGTCAGCTTGCATTGTTAATAGCACAACAGGTTGTGTACTTGCTTTTGATACAGAAGGTTGTTGGTTCTACTCCCACAAGGGATGAATGCTACCATACTGAAAAAGTTAAGATACTAACTATGAGCCTGTTATCAGTTTGCCATCCATTTCCTATTGCAATATTACTAGCTTATCATTTTTAATGTAATATAGGCAATTTATTCCTCAGGGGCATCGGACACTTTATTTTTCGATGAAACCATAAAATATAAAGGTGTTTGCTAGCAGCAACCTCTTCATTAGTTACAGATTTATTTAATGTGGAATTATTTAGATGACTTTTACTTCTTCAGAGATTGTGCATATTTACTGATAATGGTGGACTGTAGAATTGTGCATATTTACTGATAATGGTGGACTGTAGAATTGTGCATATTTACTGATAATGGTGGACTGTAGAAGTTTGAGTAGACTTTTATGATGGAAATGTTCTGAACTGGGCAGTTTTGTCATTATGGGTGCATGCATTTTGTTTCATTGTTTACTGGAAAGATGTTCTGAATTGGGCAGTTTTGTCATTATTGGTGCATGCGTTTTGTTTCATAGTTTACTGGGAAAATGTTCAAAATAATAGGAAGGTGTATCAAAGAGCACATGTATGTTTCATATGCAAGGGGTCTATGATTGGAAAACAGCCCAGAATTAATCTTTATCTGCCACTGGTAAAATGTATTTTCTTTGAATGTGGGTTTCAATGCTGTTTCAATGAATGTGAGTTTCAAGGGCAGAGAAGTTTTAATGCTAAGTTTGTTTAGCAGATGTCTTAGTGTTTGTGCTATAAAATGCAAAATAAAACTTTCAAATGAAATCCAAATCATCATAGAAGTAAATCAGTATGCACATTAGTGTTTATGGTAAATGGAGTGAAATAGCCAAGTAATGGATCATTAAAATGGCCGCAGAGGGGGGCTCCATTTGACCATGATTTTGTGAGGGGGAAGGGCGGCAAACTTAAAGACAGCCCCAGCTGAACTATACCTCCCAACTGTCCAGATTTTCAAAGAATGAATAGATTTTTGCTTCTTATTTTTGGTTTGTTCCTCATAAAATTTGTGGTTTTCTGTCAAATCATTTAGGAATTAAGTCACTAAATAATGACACACTGAGTTTCAGACTTCATAACCTTCAGAAAAATGCATGCTAAATTAAGACCTGCTGTTCCATCAATTGTCTCACTTTATACAAGAGCAATTTTTAGTACTGTTTATATGTTCCCCCAATATATTTGGCCTTGTCCAGATTTATTGCATTAACAGGTTGAGAGGTACATGCAAATAAATTGCTTTATAGAATTAGGCATAGCCAAACCTCTCAACTGTCCCTGATTTTGGCTCAAAATGTTGCTCTTCCCCTAATAATCCCTCCGCAAAATAGCAATTTTGGAAGAAAACATGGAGGGTTTACAATTAAGAAATAACTGTAATAATCAGAGTTAAAGATTACTTTTATTTCAGAAATGCATGTAGATTATTTTATTTTGTCAGCTGCTCAAGTTAGCAGTACTAATATTAAAGTGTCCCTTCTTTGACAGGTTCCCAGCTGTATTGTGTGGCTATTTTATATTTTTACATCACATTTTTGGTCCATTTTTCATAAAATTGTGTTTTTTTGGCAAATTAGTGACAAATCATTAAAGACTGAAGTTAGAAAATAATGACAGACATCTGAGTTTCAGATTTCATACCATTCAGAAAATTCATACTAATGCAAGGCCTATTCTATTATCTTTCTAAGTTTATAAGAGAAATATTTAAAAATTGTCCTTATTTTTGGGCCTTTGTCCCACTTCTTTGTATGGCTTTGTCCAGATTTCTTGCTCTAAGGTTGAGAGGTATGACATGTGTCAGGGCCATCACAGTCAGCCAAAGACATTTCAAATTGTGACATACTTATTGAAACCCACTCCCCCGTGTAGTGACTCTGGATGTGTCCAAGCAAGGCAAGGAGTAGTTATGCAGTGTAAATGTGCAGAGTATCCCCCCCATCCAAGGTAGACACAAGTACTAGAGTGGCTTTTCATCTGTCCTTGATTTTTGCAGAATGGTCTGGTTTCTGTCATATTTTTTGTACTGTTGATTTATGCTTATTACTCAAAGTGCCTGTTGCTCTGTGTTTAAGTAGCAATACTTTAATGACCATCAGGTAAGCTTGGCTGAGATCGTAAGATGCAAGTAAGCTTTAATAAGCATACTGTTAAAGAAATGCCAACATTGAAAGCCTTTCTGTTGTTGAAATGTAGATAATACTTAACTAGATAATGTATAAGTCTTGGGTATTGAAATGCATATGACAGTATTTGTAATAAAGGACAGGATTACATTATTTTAAGAAGCTCATTACACTTGGAGACTTCCAGTCATCTCTGCAGGCTTTACCCGTAAACTAAAAAGAATGCCAGTCGTGTGGTCTATAACCTGTACAGTAATCCTTTTAAGCAATGTATCTTGATCTTATTTCTTGTTTGCTTTTTATTTTTTACTTTAATCATGTTTTCCCCATGAAACAAGTAGATAGATGTCAGGCAGCAGGTCTTTTTTTGGATAAGAAACATTTTTACAAGTGGGGGCATCAGAGATTTCTACCGTTGGTTTCCATTTTGAATTATAACTTTCTGCTTGTGTTATATATGTGAGCTTTAATTGTGTAGCTCTAAAATATCCCTTCAAATTAGGTAATCCTAAACCACCTCGTTCTGTTGGAAGTTTCATCTCATCCCTTTGCCCTTTTCTCCCCTCCCAGGTAAATTCCTTCAACTCTTTATTAAATATTGTCCACAACGTCTCCTCTGGTTGATAAAAGTATGATTGACCTGTGTATAAAACTAAAGAAACTTAACATTTATATTGCTTGTATTTTACTATCCACATCCATAAACAAGAGCTTTCTGTTTCTCAGTTTTTGTATTATCTTTTGTTTAGTCTCTTGTCACATATCCTTAATTACATAACAGAAATCTTTTTAATCTATAATCTTAAATACTTCATCTTATTGTGTCCTCATAAATGTGGGTATTGCTGAACCAGTTCGTGTGTGGGCTGTAGCTTTTGCTTTATCGTCATTAATTTTCTGGATTTATCAGGTGCAAAATAATGTCATCTGCGAATAAAGCCCAGTATTCTTGTTTACTGTCCCAGTCATAGCCCACCATAGAAGAAATAAGAACAACACTAAGGAAAATGAAGTTAGGGAAAGGCGAAGGGTCAGAAGAGGTCACAGTAGATATGACAAAGACGTTGAGTGAGATATGAGTTAAATGATTCTTGAAGGAACTCATAGCAACATGAAGAAAAAAGTGTATCCCAGATGACTGGAGATTAAGCATACTAGTGTTGGTGTTCAAGAACAAAAGTGTACATATACAACTGTGAGTAATATAGAGGTGCCAAACTTCTATCACTTTGTAAAAATGTCCTAGAGAAGGTGACAAATAAATGAATACAGAGAGTAGTAGAAAGTAAGATGGGATATGGGCAGTTTAGATCAGATCAGGATGCAGCTCAACTAACCTGACATTTTCAGTGAGACAGTTACTTGAGAAGAAGCTATAGATGAGGAAATATTCCAAATGGACATTCCAAGACTTAGAGAAAGCATATGACAAGGTCCTAAGAAAGTGATTTGAACAGTCTTGCAGTGGTTAAAAGTCCCAGAAACATTGGTAGAATTAGTGCAGGCTATGTAAAAGGACCCAATGACTCCACTATGAACAGTGTTTGGTCTCATAGAAGGGTTCTGTGTGAGAGGGTTCAGCTCTGAGCCAACTACTGTTCTTACATGTGATGGACTACCTTAGCTAACAGGTTGAAGGGGAAAGATCAACAACATTGCTGTATGCAAGCAATATGACATCACAGGCAAACTCTGAGCAAGAACGTCAGCAAAAGGATAGGGGAAAGGAATGCAAAATTGAAAGTACAATGGATTAAACTGAGAACAGATAAGGCAACTGTAATGGCAGCAAACTGGGGAAATCAGAAGAAGCTGAGAACTGAGAAGGGAAACAGCGAAACAGGTTAACACCTTCAAGTATCTAGGAGGGATGGTTGAGGAAAAGAGAAATCTGAATGAGAAAGTCAAAGCTAGAATTAGAGGGGCTGCAGCCAACTGGAACAGAATGTTATGGGTAGTGTCTGAGAGAAGAAAGCCAAAGAAGATGAAAAGTAAGGTGTAGGAATAGCGGTGTAACCAGTACTACTGTATGGTGCAGAAAACTGGGCAATAATGACAGAGTAATTGTGGAAGCTGGAGGTGATGGAGATGAAGTGCCTAAAATGGGTGATAGGATGCACACTGTGAGACAGATGAAATGAGGGCATAACAGCAAAAGCTAAACTAGCTCCAAATGAAGAAAATATCAAAGAGGACAAATTACAGTGGTTTGGTCACATTTGAAGAAAAGCAGAAGACAGTCAGGTAAAGAAGACTTGGGATTAACATAGATGGATTGTGTGAGTTAAGACCTCCAACACTCAGGCGTGACTGTCAAAGAAGGTAGGACAATGGCACTGAACTGAGAGAGATGGTGACAGCTGACATGACATCCTGACCACATGGAGAAAAAAGGAAAAAGTGGATTGATGATGATGACTGCAGTCGTCTTTTTTAATGTATATTATAGGAAGGACCAAGAGACTGCATATGACATGTGTTACACTGTTACATCCATCTGATGTGGTCTATATATAGGCTGCATGAATACATTGCACTTAACAATTAATGTCAGCTTTTGTGATATTATCCTCTTGGTCCTGCTTGTGTGTTTCCTGTATGAGAAAAGAGCCATTGTTTTATCATCATTCTGTAAATATTTTGTTTCCTATTTCTGAAGTTGTTTAACACACAGCATATTATCCTTAAAATCATATAAACTTTTATTCAGATTTTCATATTATTACAGATTCCTATGAGCAACAAATAAGCAGGTATTATATAGGCTGAAAAGGTACTAGTTGAACTAAAATGAGAGAACTCAGGCACTGAATAACTGTATAGTAATCTACAGGCTACATTAAATTGTATATTATTGTACTTACCCTTAGTCCATGGATGATATCACTTTATGTATTAACAAAGAGACAAAAAAGCACTGAAGTAGGCATATAGAGGAACAAATTAATATCTATATACTGGGGCTGAGAAACTAATTTAATGATGACAAAGAATTTTGGAACTTTGCTCCATCATCTATAATTGCCACTGGCTTTACATAGGTAGACCGACATGCTCAGAGGATAAGGTTTTAATTTCTTTATATACAGTACTGTAAAATAAAACCAATTTGTGATATGTTTGAGAGAAGTCCAGACCTATGAACCATGTGACCAAAGGCAGAGGGTTACAGGAAAGTCCCAAAATTCTTGATGAAAGTGTTGCTGTGATTTGTGGTGTCAGCTTAGCTGGTACACCTGAGAAGATAGGGAATAGATGGCTGAAAAACTGATTGAGTTTCAAGTTCAATGATTCAGTCAAAGAAAGCATTACTCAGGGTGGAACAGGCAGTTTACTTTGGCATATATCTTCCACTGGTTGATAGATTTTAGGTACTTAAAGTCATAATGTATGACTATTGTTATATGCAGTGCCCCAGTTAAGCACAGTAAGAGAGGAGGGAATCAAATTGTTAGGATACCCTGTCATATTTAGGCAGTCGGAGAACATATATATATATATATATATATATATATATATATATATATATGTGTGTGTGTGTGTGTGTGTGTGTGTGTGTGTGTGTGTGTGTGTGTCAGATGCATTTAATCGACCACATGCATATTAATTAGGGCATATGATCGACAAGGAAATGTGGAATGCATGAATTCGATGTTAATGTCGAATTTCGACATTATAGTGATTGTGTGAACCCCCGGACACTTGAACGAGCAGTGGAAACCATATCAACACATTTTAAATGCAGTATTGCTATTTTGTTTTATTTTTAATGCATTTCATGTGTAACTTCCTGGTGTAATGAACATGTCGGGTGCAAACTGTTTTTACATAGCGCTTCAGTGCTGTTCGGTTCATATGCATTCCATGAATCGAAAGCACCCGATAGTAATAACCAAATGGCAAAGTGACATGATAAAGTAAATATATCCAAAAGTGCAGTAATAATGCACAAAGAAGTATTGAGTAGTAGAAAGCTACTTACTTCACCACAGGTATCCTAATTATGATTTAAAATCCCAAAATTGTGAATAATGGCTTGCAGATAGTCAATATGTACTTACCAAATTCCTCATATGCACAATGTTGTTTATGGGCTGTTTAAATACACAAAGTTATGTTATCGACGTTCTTAAAGGTGACAGCACCTTATTTTTGCATTTTAAATGGTCGACATTGTTACTATCACAAAAATCATGTTTGGCCATATAATTTTCAATTATATCACTGTCGTATAAGTTAATTTCAATTTTTTGATAGTAAACCATATATATATATATATATATATATATATATATATATATATATATATGGGTCTACTTTGTTTCATTGAAAGCTTATTTCACTGAATTTGAATTCACCCTGACCAAATCGTTGAAAGCTCAAATTACTGAAAACTCATTTCACCAAATCTCATTTCACTGAAGTGAAGTACTGGCACTGTGTAGAGTACTGTAAGGCAAATAAATGGTATATGCCCTTTTCCCCACTGTAGTGTGATCCTGGAGTTAGTATATATAGTTGGGGGTGTGTGCTTTCAATGTGGAGGTCAATTTTAAGATCATCATCTATTATGACCCCTAGTAGTTTGGTATAGTGGATTAACTAAATTAAGGGTCATACATTCAACATCTAATAAATTAAGGGTCATAATTCAACATCTAATAAATTAAGGGACATACATTCAACATCTAATAAATTAAGGGTCTGTTGTCCTAAAATGAACCCATTTATTATTCGGGGGACATGCATTTGTTTTTATACTGTTTTATGTATTTGTGTTTTTGTTCAAGCCCTAGGTTCTACACAAATAACTTTAAGTGCTGTATTGTCTTATTAAATGTATTGGTTCATTGGATGTCACATGATTAGTTTCAGATGTATTTCAATAGCTAGTGTTTTAATAATGGCAGTTCTGAAGAAGTCACACTTGGGGACGGATGCGCTTAACTGTCGGTAATATATTTGTGGAGTTTTTCTGGACTTTTGCTGTTTTCTCCACATTTTGGTGTGGTAATTAGTTGGATACTTGTTCATTTGATTGTCGTCATGGTGGACTAACTCAATTTCAGTGCCATTTGCCAAAATGATTTTGATATTGAGACTTCTTCAGAACTGTTTAGTTACACCAACAGACAAAATTAATTACTCATTCTTCCCTTAAATTGATATCTTCCAGTACATTAATTAAAAATAAATATAAATAAATATGATTCAAATTAAATTTTATGTTTAAAAATTGTATGTTTCCATAAGTAGAATACACATGGTTGAAAACTAATAAATATTCCGATAAGCTACATACACCATATTACTATATATATATGAAAAGACATGTTGCAAAATGTATAGTACCATATTAAAAGATTAAAAAAAAAATCATTCCACATATTATAATACTTATTTTAATTTAATATATTCAATGATTGACCACAAATACCCACATGGCTGGTTATACGGAGTTGTGTTTTTTTATCTTGTAATATGGTACTATACATAATACTATGCTACACATACAATGTACTCAAGTTTCAGTGTCATTTTATGAGATGAAAGCACTTAACTCTGTGAATTTTTTAATTATTTTTTGTATGGATTCAAATAAATTCTTTAAATTTTCTTGGATTCACAGTGTTTATTATTTTATAAATGTACTAAGTAGACATACATTTCTATGAACCAATGCTACTACTATTGGGTTATTTCACCAATTAATATTAAAACAGTTGATAGAGCATCCACATTTTTGTTCTTTCCTTCCTTCCGATTAGAATGACCTTCTTCCTGAGATTGATACAATAAGGTATCCTATTAAATTTGAAGTTGCTTGCATCTCCCAGTTTGCTGTGATGATATAATCATTAAAATAATCTTTTGGAATGTTTCCCTATGTTAGAAAATGATTATGCTTGGAATTATGCATGATGTATTTTTCTGAGTAGTATTTTATTGCATTAGATGACATATCAGGCATATTAATGATTTACATTTGTATATGATTCTGTAGCATTTAAAATGATATTGTATGTTTAATGTCATAGTTATTACATCTTGTTATCTATATACACTCATGTTTGCAGCTCATCTCACTGAGCATCCTCTAAAAATGAACTTTGTCCAGTAGGGCTAATCTCAGTTAGCAAAATGCAAATAAACAAGCAAATAAATAAATGGCAGATATTTAAACAATTTACCTGCAAACTGACAAATGTATTTCTGAAAAAAAATAATCCCCTCAGCATTTTAACTTAGTACCTATAAAATAATTAATTTTGTGAGCATCTGTTAACATTTTTCATTTGTGGATTTCTTTTTATTTTATTTGATTTTAAGGTTAATTTTGAATGTTATGTATTTGTTTGAGAAATCCTGTTTAGTTTCATAGTGCATTTAACAGAAGTTGCTAAACTTCAGAATGATAAATGGGTTGCTTCACAGTCTTCCTTGGTTTTTAAACTGATATAAACAATATTTCCAGTTGTCATTAATCTGTATTGGCTTATTTGAATAAAGTTAAAAATTTAGTTATATAGAAGTGACACATTAGACCTGTTATGCATACTAAAGATCATATTGGATAATGCAAGAATCAAGGAAAGTCTCTAATGTCACTTTAACTCCTCTTTGCTGTATTACATTTATACCTATCATTCAGTTAGTTTTTGCACTACTTCTTTCAGTTATTCTTTATACTATGTTTAGACATTATGGTTGTTTCACCATGCATATTGCCCTGTGCTTAGACATTATGGTTGTTTCACTATGTATATTGCCCTGTGCTATACAGCACAACCTTTGCTTCTACATATGCTTTTTAAACACCCTTCATGCATTTCAAAATTGCACTCATAATATCTTTGACGCAAATATTTTAACTTTTTTATTAACAGATACTCCTCCTGATCTTTCAATGCATTTAGCATGTTTGTGTTTTACACTTACTCACTACACATTATTCTATTTGTATTTTAAATCTACTTGCATGTTAATGTATTGAATCCACCTGCATATTTTTATAATGTGTTTTATCTATACTGTTTTGCTCTGCTTTCATATTTTAGTAATGTGTTTTCATCCTAACATAATCTGTTTGATTTGCATGTATTTTAATTGCTGTAATTGATTGTACATTGTTATTGCCTGCATGGCCTGAGTCTTGGCTGAAAAGATCCATGGACCAGATCACTTACCTAGTTAATAAACATCAAATAAATAAATAAATAAATAAAGTAATTCATTTTATCTGTAATAGAGAGCGAGGCTTTTCCTTAACGTTTGTGTTTCGAAGTTGTTTTGTTCTTATAGGACTGTATGTGGCATGTATGTCTTGCTGATGGTATTTCATAGATGAGCACTCATTTAACATCTTGGAGATGTGTACAGTACTTGTAGCGTCCTTCCTGGGAGGACTATGGCACCTATGAAAACAATATGTTAGCCAAAGCATGGCTTATTAACTACACATTAAAATAGTAAATAAAAAGATGCAATTGCTTAGTCTGTGGGTGTTATTCATAGTCCAATAGATCACATGTACTTAGCAGTTATGAGCGAGGAGTGCTACTATACTTACATGTAAATAAGCAAAAGTGCAGAGCATTTACAATGAATAAGGAAAAGTGAAGGTATTTTGAAGAACATGCCTACTTAAGTCAAAAAAGAAAGCAATTAAAGTCAAGGGTTAAACGGATGAGAGGAATATGTGAAAACCATGAGCTATGAATTACTTTGTAATATTTTGTACATATTTGGATATTAGGGTTGGATGCAGCTATGTGCAGTCATTTTTAAATACCTGAGGCAAGCTGTGGACTGCACAGCTTTTATTATTGATATTTTAAAAAATAAAAGGATTTACTATATTTTATATAGGGTATACTTATATGGATTCCCCAATAATTCCATTAAATAATAGAAAGGTGGAGATACAAAAGTTAGAAAAAGGGGACAAACAACAAAGAGGGGAACACAGAAGGGAAAAGGTCAAGACACTTGTGATTAAGGAGGTGGGAGAGGATGGGAAGAATGTTTTTGTCAAGGGATAGCCCCCCCCCCCCATTTTTTCAAATTGTTTTATATGAGAGGGTATTAGGTGGGAAATATGTAGCAAGGTGTAGGTGAAAGGATAAGGGAAGAAGGGCTGAAGGTCCTTCAGGAGTCCCAGCCAGCAAAGCATTAAACATTTCCACTTCCAGATGGTGGGGCAGTGGAGGATCTCGATATTCAGGTGGTAGGGGCCTGTGGTGGTGCTGTGGTCAACACCATCTGGGACAGCATGTGTTCTACACACTGCAGGGAAATCTCCAAAGAGCTATCTCTTAGACCACATCCTCAACAAGTTCTGAAGTGCTCATTCTGTGAGGCATTCCAGGCTGGCATGTACCGAGGTGCCTGTTGGACCAGCGCCACCAACCTGATACTGCAAGGATGTCACAGGATGGACAGAGGATGAGTGCCCTTAACCTGGGATGTATGTGCCTGGGTCACTCCAAGGGATTTTGTAGCTGTAGAAAAATTAGCATAAATAGGAGGGAAGTAAAATAATAAAGGACAAAGGGATACATAAATAAAATAACAAAAACAGAGAAAAAATGGTGGGGGGAGAAACAAAAGAGAAAATGCACTCAATAAAATTACACATGAAGTTACACTATATTAAGTTTCTTACTTTTTGAACTAAAAGAAAATATGTGGAGTCTTTATTTATAGTTTTATTTTAAAGAATATGGGATGTGCTTATGCAAATTGTTGCATGTCTCGTGTATGCAAATGAGACATTGTTACTGGAAATGTGTTCAAGTTGTTTATTATGCATACAAACATCAGGAGCTGTAACTTGTACATGTAGTTCATACTTCATATGCTTACTGACTGACTTGTTACTTCTAACACAATCACATGTGCATCTCCATTCAAGCTTACATTCACACTGACTGACTAAACAAAATAGCATTGATCTTGCACGCACGTGCTCAGTGACATATATGCATGTGCTCTCTAGCTACAGTGGCTGACTAGGTTCAATATAAACACTGATCTACATCCTCCCTCTATAATTTTGTTTGACATTGCAAAATACAAGAAAAAATACATATTTAAGAGCTAGACATTATTTCAACAATTCATAGGTTCATAGGTTCATAGGTAGGTACTAGGCTATCGGCCCAAGGGCCTACGTAAGCCTAGCCAACAAGGTTCCCTGGCTTACGCCACCCAAAAAAGTTATTTTCCTGTGCCACTGTCAAGCAAAGACACAGAAGTGATCCCCAGGGTGTATTTCCTATTTCCCATCCACTCATCAAGATTTTTCTTGAAGAGTGCTAATGAAGAACTTTGCTTGACATAGATGGGTAGCCTGTTCCAGAGTATGGGAAGTCTCTGGGACAGGAATCTATCCCTCCAGCATGTCCTGTTTATTGTGGTGACAAGGTTTATATCCCTAGAGTGTGTAGCTCGGAGGGATTGGGATTTCTTTAGGTGTAGCCTGCCCAACAGCTCTGGGTTTGACATAGCTTTATATGTTAGGCAGAGATCACCTCAGAGTAGGCGATATGCTACGGAGTAAAGCTGGAGTTTTTTGAGGCGGTCTGTGTAGGGCATTTGTTTGAGGCCAGTAATCCTCTTTGTGAGGTACTTCTGTGGCCTTTCCAGCTGCTGCAGATGTCTTGTGAGGTACACTATAATAGATCTAATGGATGTTAAGTAGAGGGGGAACAATCACCTCTTTTTTCCTGGATGAAAACCCTTTTATGATGAGGTGTGCCATGTAAAAGGACTTCCTGACTACTGTGGCGATGTGACTATCAAAGGAGAGAGTACTGTCCACCTGGGTCCCAAGGTCTCTTATCACACATTCAGTGTTAAGTAGATTGCTGCCTATGTGGTAGTTCATGGGTACAGAGTTTTTACCAAAGGGGATGACACTGCACTTTTTGGCATTGAGCTTGAGGCCATGGCTTTGACACCAGGCATCTGCTCAGTGAGGCCCTTCTGTAGGATGTCCACATCATTTGGGGACTTGACTATGGCTCCTAGTTTGCAGCCATCTGTGAACTTCATTAGCCAGAGGCCTTCTGTGTTAGCCTGTACTTCAGAGAAGTAGATAGCAAAAAGGAGAGGTCCCAGGACGGAAACCTGTGGTACTCCACTTGTCACTGCTTTGAGGTCAGATTTGGAGTCTGCAACTTTTACAGTGTGGGTTCTGTCAGTGAGCCATTTGGCAATCCATCTTGTGACGTAGGGATTTATACCTAGTTTAGTGAGTTTAGCTATAATTCCAGAATGGGGGATGGTGTCGAAAGCCTTGGAGAGGTCAAGAGAGGCTGTGTGAACCACTTTACCTCATCTACGGCTTTGGTGACTGCCTCAAAGAAGTCAATCAGGTTCAGGAGGCATAATCTGCCTTTCACAAACCCGAACTGGGTGGGATCCAGAGTTTGGAGGTTACCAATGTCTTTGTTTATGAGTTCCATGATGATACGTTCCATGGCCTTGCAGACCAGGCTCATCAGACTAATAGGCCGATAGTTCCTGGGATCAGTGGTGGATCCCCCTTTGTGGAGAGGGATAACTGTTGCTGTGTGCCATTCAGTGGGCACAAAGCCTGATGCGAGGCTATTATTGAACATGGTGCTTAAGTGGGGAGCCAGTTCGTTCTGAAGTTCATGTAAAACGCAGCCTGGGATGTTGTCCGGTCCCATGGATGCTGTGTTTTTGGCTTTAGAGAGTGCAGCTTTTAGCTGCATAGTTGTGATTACAGGGACTCTGCATTCTTCCTGTATAGATATGGGCCCTTTAGGGGGTGGGGGGGGTAAAGTTAGCACTGAACCTATCTGTCAGGATGTTGGCAATATCAGTTGGTTCTGTAATTTTCGTGCCGTTGTGCTGTAACTCAGAGCAGATCTGGGTGTTGCCATTGAAATTCTTGACATAGCTATAGAATGCTTTGTGGTTGTCTTTAGAATTAGTGGCAATTTTGTTTTCGTAGCTAGCTTTGGAGGATCTTATAAGGGATCTCAGCTTCTTACTGAGGCTGACCAGGGTGCTCCTCTACTCATTAGATTTCACTCTCTTTTGCAACAGTTTCTTCCTTCTGTTGTACAGTTTGTTTATGGCAGGGGACCACCAGATTGGCTTCCATTGTTTGGAGGATAGCGTCTTGGTTCTGTTTGGGATAGCACATTCCATGCACTCGTGTAAGTGCTTATAGAATGCATTTGTCTAGGATTCAGCAGTTGTAACTGTATTGTCCATCTCCATGGGTGTCATGAAGTTCACCACTTCTGTCTTAAGAAGCAAGATGTTGGCTATGGAGACATTTTTTAGCATTGTTTCCTTAATGGGGCGTGGGGTGGGATATGGATATCAAGGGTGATTAGCTTATGGTCGGATCAGACCAATGAGGAGTTGACTTCAGGTGTGGAACACCAGTCACTCATGTTGGTAATGACTAGGTCTAGGATACTGTTGCCCCTGGTGAGGGTGTGGATAAGTTGATCCAGGGCATTGGAGTTTATGAATTCCAGAAAGCGTTGAGCTAAGGAGTTAGTACATGAGTAGTTTTCCCAGTTAATGGTGGGGATGTTGAAGTCGCCCATTATTAGGGTGTTTGGTTGAACCCTAATATTTTCCAGTACATCAAGAAAAGAGGAGTGGGAATCCTGGGGCATGGTGGGGGATCTGTAGCAAGCTACAATTTGGATTGCAGTTTTGCCCAGAGTTAGTTGCACTTGGATAACCTCGGATGCATTATGCTGAGCAACTAGCCCGGAGGTGTGGATATCCTTAATGAATATGGACACACCTCCGCCTTTGGTGTTTCGGTCCAGGTTACATGGCCAAAAAGTGTGGTATGAGTTATAGACTGGTAGTGCAGTGGTGCTCTCTGGAGCCTTGAACCAGGTCTCAGTCACTGCACAGATATCAATGTTCTCCATTTTAAGCAGTGCCTCGAGTGACTGCATTTTGAGATTTAGACTTCTAGCATTGAGTAGCATTACCCTCAGTTTTTGCTTGCCTGTTCCTGTTATGGTGGTGAATTTGTTATTTGAACCTTGCCTAAAAAAGGCATTATAGGGGCAGCAAGAGTCTTAGCCAGTATCCAGAATCCCAGGGGTGACAGGTGCAGGCCATCTGTGGCAAAGCATCATGGTCTGTCAACCATGTCATCCCAAGCAGACAGATATTGGATCCCCTTAGAATGACATCAGAAGCTTAGCCAATTGTTGAAGTCAATCATTTTGTCCTTGTACTGCGGTATCATTCTGGGCGATGGCAGAATGCTACTCTGGGCTAGGGTCATACCTGCCTGGGCTACAAGATTGGAGAGCTCTTCCATGTCTCTTTTCATGTAGTCCAGGGAGGTATGTCTCAGGTCATTCACACCAACATGGACAATGACAGAGTCATATTTGTACTTGTTGTGGAGTGACCTGAGTGCGTGGGTTATGTGGCGGATCCTGGCAACCGACAGGCAGCTGACAGTAACCTTCTCCTTGTTTAGCCTGGTGAGTGGGACATCAGTGTGCCTGACTATAGAGTCACCTGTGACTAGTGTGTGTGTTGGGTATGTTGTTTTGCCTTATTGGCTGTGGTTGAGTGGCACACTGAGTCTGTGGGATATGTGTCATTTGGGTTGTGTTGGGGAATGGAGGTTGCTTGCGATTCTGCTTTGGAGGTCTCTATTGCTTAGACAGATTATTATTCAGAGCCTCCGCGAATGTTTTTGTATTACTATGTGTGGATTTTGGTGGTGTAGATTTAGTGAGACTATGTGATGAGTGTGGTGTGGTGCAAATGTTTATCTTCTCCTCATGACTGTCAAATTCAGTCTTGGTTGGAGAGAGCTTTACCTCCAGTTTGGCTAGATAAGTGCATCTCTCACAGGTTGTAGTGTTGGGTGGTAGGAGGAGAGGGTTGTCTGTGTACATGAGGCAATTTCTACATTGCCTCAAGATGCCCAGATTCATCAGATAGATGGGAGAGAACACTGGGAGCTGACCCTTGGACATGCCTGAATAAAAAACTATTTTCCTCTAGATAAGTGAGGAAAGTGAGTACAAGAGCTGTTTTTCTCTAAGCAAGTGAGAAAAGTAAGTACAAAAACTGTTTTCCTCTAGGTAATGAGGAAGGTTGAGTGCTACAGTAATTAGTAGCTTATTTAGTGCTTACAAGTTCTGAACAAGTGCTGAGCACGAATAAGCAAATTTAAGTGTTAAAACTAAGAATCTGTATCTACACTAGATGAGTTACAGGACAGAAACAAGTGCAAATGCAGGCTTTCAAATCAGAAGGTTGAGAGAGATGGAAGAGATTGCCAAAACAGCCAATAACTACAATTTCTGGGCCAGAACCACTCCTTATGTGGTAGACAGGTTACCTAGTGCTTACCACTCCCACTGATAAACTAGAAGGTTTCCCTCCAACACAGAAAGGCTTGGGGGGCTCAGAAGCTTACATACAGTCCTGGATACAGCAAATCTGTATCTGGAACACTAGTTACAGAAAAGGTAGGAAACAGGCTTGCAGTTTTTTTTTTTGTTTGTGTTTTACAGAAAAGTAGCAAAAACAGTAGTAAAAACAATTCACATGCAGTGCAAGCTAGCACACTTGAGTATGTAGCAATATTAGACCAAACACAGTTTAAAAAATGCAATTAAATTAAAAAGGACTAAAAGCAAGTGCACAAAGAGTTTATTAGGTAGAATGTGGTAAAGAGATGGGACTGGGGGAGTGTCCCAGATCAAATCTACAGTGGGGCGGGCAACTGCAAAAGCCACCAAATTTAAACTACAAACCACAAATAGGGAGGATGGGTGGGACAAAACAGTTTCAACAGAGATCTAAGCAACAACTAACAGTACAAACTCTAAAACCAAAAAATTTACTCAGCTCTGTATATTTGCAGATAGAGTGGAAAGCAGTCTCTCAGAACAGGGAGACAACAGTTTCAACAGAGATCTAAGCAACAATTAACAAACTCTAAAACCAAAAAATATATACTCAGCTATGTATATTTGCAGATAGATTGGAATGCAGTCTCTCAGAACACAGGTTCCAGCAATTAAATGCAGGCTGTTACTAACAGGTCTAATTTTATGCAAATGATCCCTGAGTTAAATAACACACAAGCTGTAAAAACCAGTTATACCAACTGAATACATGGCAGAAAATGGGGGTGGGGTGGGGAAAACAGTTTCAACAGAGATCTAAGCAACAACTAACAGTACAAACTCTAAAACCAAAAAATATATACTCAGCTCTGTATATTTGCAGATAGATTGGAAAGCAGTCTCTCAGAACAGGGAGACAACAGTTTCAACAGAGATCTAAGCAACAATTAATAAACTCTAAAACCAAAAAATATATACTCAGCTATGTATATTTGCAGATAGATTGGAAGGCAGTCTCTCAGAACACAGGTTCCAGCAATTAAATGCAGGCTGTTACTAACAGGTCTAATTTTGTGCAAGTGATCCTTGAGTTAGATATCACACAAGCTGTAAAAACCAGTTATACTAACTGAAGACACAGCAGAAAATGTGGGGGGACAGTTTCAACAGAGATCTAAGCAACAACTAACAGTACAAACTCTAAAACCAAAAAATATATACTCAGCTCTGTATATTTGCAGATAGATTGGAAAGCAGTCTCTCAGAACAGGGAGACAACAGTTTCAACAGAGATCTAAGCAACAATTAACAAACTCTAAAACCAAAAAATATACTCAGCTCTGTATATTTGCAGATAGATTGGAAGGCAGTCTCTCAGAACACAGGTTCCAGCAATTAAATGCAGGCTGTTACTAACAGGTCTAATTTTATGCAAGTGATCCTTGAGTTAGATAACACACAAGCTGTAAAAAACAGTTATACCAACTGAAGACGGCAGAAAATTGGGAGGGGCAGTTTCAATGGAGATCTAAGCAACAACTAACAGTACAAACTCTAAAACCAAAAAATATACTCAGCTCTGTATATTTGCAGATAGATTGGAAAGCAGTATCTCAGAACAGGGAGACAACAGTTTCAACAGAGATCTAAGCAACAATTAACAAACTCTAAAACCAAACAAAATATACTCAGCTCTGTATATTTGCAGATAGATTGGAAGGCAGTCTCTCAGAACACAGGTTGCAGCAATTAAATGCAGGCTGTTACTAACAGGTCTAATTTTATACAAGTGATCCTTGAGTTAGATAACACACAAGCTGTAAAAAACAGTTATACTAACTGAAGACACGTCAGAAAACGGGGGGGGGGCAGTTTCAACAGAGATCTAAGCAACAACTAACAGTACAAACTCTAAAACCAAAAAAATATACTCAGCTCTGTATATTTGCAGATAGATTGGAAAGCATTCTCTCAGAACAGGGAAACAACAGTTTCAACAAAGATCTAAGCAATAATTAACAAACACTAAAACCAAAAATAATATACTCAGCTCTGTATATTTGCAGATAGATTGGAAGGCAGTCTCTCAGAACATAGGCTCCAGCAATTAAATGCAGGCTATTCAACAAAACATAAATGATTTTAAGTCCAAGTCATGGTGTATTTACGATTGGGTTTGCAAATTTTATCCGATCTAGTTACATAGAAATTCTGACTGGATTTAGCATTAAGGACAGTCTCTGGGGATTCAATCAATACTGGAACATCTGTGTTTCATCAAAGTTGTTTGAAGAATGCACACTGTCCTTTTAAATTTGAACAGTTGATGAGTAACTCTGGAAATTAGAGTGGTTCACACAGGCAATCTGCTGTGGCACTGGTTCTGAGACAGGTAACACGTCTATGATTCCTTCTATAATCCATTCCTTCAGACTTTATGATGTAAGATTTCAGTTCCTCACAAATGTCCATCATGTTTCCTACACGATAATAGCCTTTGGATGTTTGCATTCTCACAACTTCTCATTGTAGCAATGGTCAAAGGGATTTACTGTTTTTATCATAGTACAACTTTTGTGACTGATATTTTCTCAAACGTTGAGCCTTGACTACCCTATTATTCTTTGCATTTGGTACTAACAATTGTTTGCTGATTGGAAGAGTTATTTCTATCTGTCTGGGCATCAATCCTTGAGCAGATGATCAAGCAAGTTGTCTCGAGGAATGTTTCTGAGATTGAGTAAGTTAAGGAATACATCAGTACCATATCTTTTGGATTTCTCCAACAAGTGCTTTACACTCCAAACTGCATGTTCAGCTAGACCATTGGCTTGTGGATACTCAGGACAACTGGTAACATGAACAACGTCCCAAGACTCAGCAAATTTCTTGAAATGCCGACTAGTAAACTATGCACCATTTTCAGACATGACTTTGTGTGGACTACCATGGACAGAAAAATATCTCTTCAATTTTGTAATGACTGTGCCAGACATCAAATTATGAATTAGGTCAATTTAAAACCAATCTGATTAAGAATCTACTAACACTAAATAATACTGACCATTCCATTCGAAAATATCTGTAGCAACCGTCGACTATGGTAATTCAGGAATTTGGTGCAGCTGAAACAGTTCTTTTTGTTGATACGGTTTGGTGCTGTAGCAAATTGAACATTCTAGAGTTTCCTTCTCTATATCTTTGGACAGAGAAGGCCAAAATGCAATGCCTCTTGCCTTTTGTTTAGTTGAATCAGTAAAACTAGGTGACCACGATGCAAGATTTTGATATATTCCTGTTGAAGTGCTTTAGAAATGATCACTTTTGAACCTTTCATGATGATTCCAACTTTCATCTTGATGATCTTGTCTCTGTGAGGAAAATACTGCTGACTATCAGGTGGTAAACTGGTTTGTCGTATTGGCCATCCTTGACTGATAATGTTTTTCAACTTCTGGAGAATTAGGTCTGAAGCCATGCGATTTCTTAGTTCATCAAGGCTTGATGACAAAAAAATTCTGACTTCCATGACTTCAAAGTCTGCTGTTTCATTTTCATGCTGCTCTGTCATTTGTCTGGGTGCACGTGCAAAGTAACAGCAAGGTACAAGATTTGCCTTTTTTGTAAACAAGATTGAAATTTTACATTTGGAATTTTAATATTATGCGTTGCAGTTGAGCTGAGGCTGTATGCATTGTCTTTTTCAAATTTTTCATTAATGGTTGGTGATCAATCTCTATTTGGATAGGTCTACCATAAATATAATTATTGTACTTCGAACATGCGAACACTACTGCCAAAATGTATTTCTCTATTTGTGTATCACGCATCTCTGTTTGAGTTATAGTTCTTGATGTACCTTGAAGCATCACAAGAGAGAGAGAGTTACAGGTTTGTGAACATCATAATATCTCAATGTGGGTGGACTGGCAATTTTCTTCTGCAGAATATCGAATGCTGTTTAGTGGTGTTCCAACCAGGACCAGCTTAGATTTTTGCATGTCATCTCATATAATGGTGCAGAAAGCTCACTCAAGTCTGAGATGAACTTTCCTAAATAGTTGACCATACCTAGAAAACGTAAACATGTGACATTTTCTGGAACGGGCATTTCAACAATTGCTGTTTGCTTAGATGGATCTGGTTGTAAGCCAGAACTTTTAAACAAATGTTCCACATAAGTAACTTATTTCAGTTTGAATTTACATTTGTGAGGATTCAGTTTAAGATTTATTTCATGTGCACGGTCTAGAAATTTCCTGAGATTTTTATCATGTTCGTCTTCACCATTGCCTCCAACAATAATGTTGTTTATTTTAATTGCACATGGATAACCAGAAAATATTTGTTCTATGGCATGTTGAAAGACTTCACTGGCAGAATTAACTCCAAATGGCATTCTCAAAAATCTTTATCTACCAAATAGAGTACTGAATGTAGTTAACAATGAAAATTTCTGATCCAGTGAAATTTGCCAAAAAGAGCTTTTTGCATCTAAGAATGAAAAAGTGTGGCTACCTCTTCTACTGTACACATTGGATGATGAGGATGCATAAGTGCTTTGTTTAAGTCTCTTGGATCAATACATATTCAAATATCATCTGAGCTTTTCTTATGAGCTACGACCATGGAGGATACCCATTCAGTTGGCTCTTCTACTGGAGTAAGGACACCTAAATTCACCATTTTGTTTAGTTCTGCTTTTACTTTAGTCTGCACTGCTACTGTAATCTTCCATGCTGGTCTGACAACTGTACTTACTTCATGTTTTATCTTCATGGAATATGTGACTGGAAGTTTACCAAACTCATCTTTGAAAATATAAGCATATTCACTAAAAATGCTTTGTGTAAAACTATCGTTGTTATTCATACTAATATGGTGAACCTTTTTATTAAATGAAATCAGTCCCATTCTCAGACTGTCTTTGAGACCTAACAGTGACTGCTCATGTCTTTTGACTAAGTAAAACTGCAAGTCATAGCTGTTTTGAGCAGAATGGCATGAAAGAACTACTTTGCCATCAGTTTGAATCTCTTCACCACCATAAGCAACTAGTTTTGCACAGTTTGCTGAATCAAGTTTCTCACCAGCTTTTACTTTAGCAAACATTTGTGCTGATATAATATTTTGCTTAGATCCAGTGGCTACTTTAAGCTCTACAGGTTTCCCATTAATTTGTACAGTATAAAATGTTTCACTCTTTGCTGACAACTGATAGTCTACTGTATTAACTGTTTCATCGATCACAAAGCCACAATCAACATAGAAAGTGTGCTCACAGCTCATGGAGTTTGCTACAGTCTCTATCTGATCTACCTGCCTCTTCAGATACTCTCTTTTAACATAAGTCTGTGACACTTTAGACTTGCAAAGCCTTTTGAAACAATTCCACTTTTTACATTTGTCACATTGCTGACCAAAAGCTAAACGTATTTACTATTTAGGTTCATTACCGCCTCCAGAATTGCGACAGTTAACAATGAGGTTGGGTATGGCACTACCTCTTGGTTTATATTTCTTTTTCATCTTAACTTTCTGCTGTACACTATCAAGATTCGTGCTAGAAGATACTGCAAACATGTTTTTCTCATTCATAAGCATATTTGTTTGCTTTTCT
The DNA here is from genome assembly GCF_019279795.1 of Protopterus annectens. NCBI lineage: Eukaryota > Metazoa > Chordata > Ceratodontiformes > Protopteridae > Protopterus > Protopterus annectens. The sequence continues at coordinate 291,095,466 of NC_056737.1, forward strand.
GTAATTTCATGTATTTGGCAAATCTCAATGCCTTTGCTCAATGTTAATTCACTATCTCAAAGCAAAATCTTTCTCACTGCATCATTATTAACACCACATACAAGATGGTCTTTTACCAATTCATCTTGTAGATTACCAAATCTGCATGTTTTTGCTTTATTTCTTAAGTTAGTAATACATGCCGGAATAGTTTCATCAGGCTTTTGATTTCTTGTGTAAAATATTTGCCTTTCCATTGTAATATTCGTTTGAGGGTTACACATTTCTCTAAATTTATATTTTAAGCACTCAGGGTCTTCCCGTGTTTCAGCCTGTATCACAGTATGGCAGTTCTCCCACTCCTCTGCATACGCAGCAGGTATATACACAAACGAACATTCTCACTCAATGGCCTCTGAGCCTGCTAAATTGAGAAGTATAAATGCTCTTGTACATATGTCTTTTTTCAGAAAATGCAGCCTGTATGAAAATATCATATTCTTGCTCAAACACTTCCCAATTCTCTGCAATATTATTATCAAATACCAGTGGTTCAGATCTGCGAAATCCCTCTGCCATAACAAGAAATTTCTTTTAAACATAAGTATAGACCTAGTACTTGTAATTTTGCTCAAGGTGCACAACAATCTCTCTGAAAATGCTTTATGTTAATGCTGCAAATACCTTGAACACTTTAGACATTTTAGACACTATGAAAAATATTAGTTACTTCAAAAAAGTTGTACATTGCAAAAACAATTGGACATTTTAGCCTTTTTGAACATCTTAAACACTTTGGAGATTATCTGAAACACTTTATTATGCTGCTATCTTGGACATCTCCAACATCTCAGAAATTATTTTGAATGCTATGCCAAATGTTTGGCGACTGAAAATCATTTGAAATAAATTTAAGTAACTTCAAATAACCACTGACCTGTGTCGCTCGTCCCTCTCTAACATAGATGACGAACAGGTGGGGTAATTCATTTAGATGCATTATTACAAAGAAACACATCAGGACAGATAGCAGCATCATAAAATATAAACAAACTGATTAACAGACAGACCATACAGACATACATGCTTGCATATCAGCTTACTAAATAATGGCAGTCAGGTTCACATGTGCTCAGTATTTGTACACTTTCGCAAGCCCTTAGGTAGCTTCTTAAAGGTACATACACACACATTGATCTACATCCTCCCTCTTAAAAAGATTGCCCTTAGTTGAAATAACATTGGAGTTATATATGCATAATTTACTATAGACATTAGAAACAAACACAATGTTCACGTCCAAGTTGCTATGTTATCTATAACATGGTCTGGAGATGTGACTGAATCTCAAAACATAACAATCTGGACTGGGTTTAGCAACAGGGAAAGTCTTCGGTGAACAACTCATATCAGGAACTTCTGGATATGTCACAAGAACGGGAATATTCTCTGAAACTTCCTCTGGAACTGAATCACTGGACAATTCACTCTGAGATGAAGAGTCTTTCTCACAGGCTATAGGCTCAAATACCAGCATCAAATGTTTCTGATTCCTCCTAAACTCTACTCCTTGTGATTCCACAATGTACAGTCTTGGCTCTGAGCAAATATTCTTCATGACTTCAATCTGATTATAACCTTTGGATGTTTGCATCCTTACCACTTCTCCTTCTTGTAATGGATTGAGCGGTTTGCTGGTTTTATCATAGTAGGACTTCTAGGTTTAACGCTTCTTCAACAGATTGGTTTTCACTGACCTGTTGTTCTTGACACATGGAACCAACAATTGATTACTGATTGGTAATGCGGTTCTGGTTTGTCTAAACAGAAGTCTCTGGGCAAGTATACCAGGATGTTTATCACAAGGAATATTTCTGACATTCAAGAGATTCAGGAAAACATCACTATTGTCTCATTTTGACTTCTATAGTAACTGTTTTGCACTTTGAACTGCACGTTCTGCCAAACCATTTGACTGCAGATACTTTGGGCTACTTGTGACATGAGTAAAGTCCTACTCTTCAGCAAATATTTTGAACTGTTGGCTTGTAAACTGTGTGCCATTGTCAGAAACAACTTTGTGCAGACTACCATGGACTGCAAAATGATGCTTCATCTTAGTAATGACAGTATTGGACACTAGATTAAGAAGTAGGTCAATCTTGAACCAATTAGAATAAGAGTCTACTAACTCCAAATCATGTTGACCATTCCACTCAAAAATGTCAGTGGCTACTATCGACCAAGGTAGTTCAGAAATCTGGTTTAACTGAAGTAGTTCTTGCTGTTGATGTGCCTTAGTACTATTTCATACAGAACAAGATGAAAGTACTCTCTCAATGTCATGTGACATAGAAGGCCAAAATGCTACTCCACTTGCCCTTCTTTTGGTACAGTCTGCTCCTGGGTGACCACGATGCAAGATAGCAATGTACTTTTGTTATAAGGACTTTGGAACAATTATTTTCTGACCTTTCATAATGATACCATTGTCAGACAAAATCTTATCTCTGTATGGAAAATAAGGTTGCACTTCTTGAGGTAAACTAGATTGCTTTGACAGCCATCCTTGTTGAATAAAGTGATTTAACCTCTGCAAAACTGGATCTGTGGCTGGGTAATCTCTCAAGTCATCAAGACGTGGAAGAAAATTTTGTCACTTCAAAATCAAGGTTCAAATTCTCATGCTGTTCAGTGGTGTTTCTGGGTGAGTTGGATAATATATCAGCAAGATAAAGAAGTTTGCCTTTCTTGCAGACAAGAGTGAAATTATACTTTTGCAATCTCAACATCATACGTTGTAATCTGGCTGGAGCTATATGCATAGGCTTTCTCAAGGTAGTGACTTGAGGTTGGTGGTGTGTTTCTATCTGGATAGGTCTGCCATAAACATAATCATGGAACTTTGAACATGCAAAGACAATTGCCAAAAACTCTTTCTTGATCTGAGCATACTGCATTTCAGTTTGGGTGAGAGTTCTCAATGTACAGGCCCACGATGCAGGTTGACCCTCTTGTAGAATGATTGCACCTAGACCAGCTCTCAAAGCATCACAGGAAAGAATGACTGGCTTGTCAATATCATAGTATCTGAGAGTCGATAGACTGGAAATTCTCTGTTTCAGGACATCAAATGCTCTGTGGTGCTGTTCCAACCAAGACCATGATACATCTTTATGTGTCAGCTCTCTAAGAGGTGCTGAAAGTTGGCCTAAGTCTAGAAAGAACTTGCCTACATAGTTAACCATGCCAAGAAAACATTGCAGGGCTTGGAGCTGGCATCCTGAGAATGGCTGTTTGCTTAGAAGGGTCTGGTCATAGGCTTTAACTGGTAAATAAATGACCAACATACATAACTTCTTGTAGCTTGAATTTGCATTTCTGTGGATTGAGCTTAAGATTCACTTGATGTGCTCTTTCCAGCACTTTCCTGAGGTTTCTGTCATGCTCAGCTTCACCATTACCTCCTACTAGTAAGTCCTTTACTGTAATTGCACAAGGATACCCAGAACAAATTTGCTCCATTGCACATTGAAAGACTTTGCTTGCAAAATTTATTCCAAATGGCATTCTCAAAAATTGTACCTTACAGAGCACTGAAAGTAGTTAGCAATGAGGACTTCTTGTCAAGCTGAATTTCCCAAAATGAACTATTTGCATCTAAGACAGAAAAACAACAGTAGCATTTGGCATCAGAACTGCAACTTCTTTGACTGTGCCCATTAGATGATGAGGTCTTTTTAGTGCTTTGCTCAAATCTCATGGATCAATACATATTCTAATGTCCTCTGAGTTTTTCCTATGAGCTACCACCATGGAAGATACCCACTCAATTGGTTCATTTACTAGACAAATCACACCTTACTGCACCATTTTATCTAGCTTGGCTTTGACGCTGTTCTGCATAGCTATTGGAACTTTCCGGGCTGGCCTGATAACTGGACTGATATCTGGGTCTAGCTTCATGGAGTACACAACTGGAAGTTTGCCTAGTTTGTCTTCGAAAAGATTAGCATAGGTAGAAAAAGTATGTTGGGCAAAATTAGAGTAGTGGTCTTTCAAGCTAACCTGATGGACTTCCTTATTAAATGAAAACAGTCCCATTTCAAACTGTCTCTGAGTCCTAATAATGACTGGGCATGCCTTTTGACCACAGAAAATGACTTGCCTCTTGACCACAGAAAACAACAAGTCATAAGTACTCCCCGCAGAGTAACATGAAAGCACTACTGAGCCTTCAGTCTGAATTTCTTCACCACCATAAGCAACAAGCTTCGCACACTTTGCCAAATCAATCCTTTCACCATTACACAATCTAGCAAATGTTTCTGCTGACATAACATTGCACTTGAAATCTGTGTCATCTTTGAGATCTATGGGTTTTCCATTTATCTGAACAGTACAAAATGCCTCATTCTTTGCCCATATATCTACTGCACTAACTGTTTCATGAAACACTGATACACCATCAACATAAAAAAGTATGTGACGTAGGCTCACAGCTTTCCAGTTGATCAACTTGTTTCTTGAAATGTTCCCCTTTAATAAAATAATGTGTGCCTTTTGATTTACAAAACCTCTTCAAATGATTCCACTTATTGTATTTGTGGCATTGCTGACCAAAAGCTAAACATTTACCTTTTTAGACTCATGATTTCCACCACAATTACAACAGTTGGTAATGAAACTAGGTTGGGGCCCATGCTTTCAGTTTGCTGACTCACTCTTATGCTTCACTGAGACTGTGTAAACTTTGGAACTTGTTAGAAAGCTCTGGTGTTTACCAGTGAGTGCTACAGGGGCTACAGTTGCTGCCCTGTGCTTGAGCCTGTTTCTTTTAACCATGACCTCTAGAAGTTACTGGAAGCATGCATCTCTCATTTGTAAGCATATCTGTGTGCTTTCCTGTGAGCTCATATATCTGACAAGTCCCAATGGTCTTATTCAAAGTTAAATCACTGTCACAAAGCAAAATCTTTCTCCCAGCATCATCCTTACTACCACAAACAAGTCTGTGCTTTATCAACTCATCCATTTAATCACCAAATCTGCACATTTTAGCCTTGTTCCTCAAATCAGTTATATATGCTGCAAAAGTTTCACCAGGCTTTTGATCCATTGTATAAAATAAGTGCCTTTCCATTGTAACATTCATTTTGGGGATTACACATTTCTCTAAATTTATGTTTCAAGCACTCACAGTCCCTCCTTGACTCAACCATTTCAACAATATGATGGTTTTCCTCCTCTTCTGCAAAGATATCAGGTGCATACACAAATGAATGCTCCCTTTCAATGGCGTCTAACCCAGCTAAATTAAGTAGAATGAATGCCTTTGTACGGTCATCTTTATCAGAAAATGCAGCTTGTATGAAAATGTCGTACTTTTGCTCAAACACTCTTCAGTTCTCTGTAATATTACTGTCAAATACAAGTGCACTGGGTTTTCAAAATCTGCCTGCCATGCCAACAAAGTATGCACAAACACACTGAAAATATGGCCCTTGTAATTATATACAAGTAAGCTGTGCTGTGAGAGCTCTTAATAACATTCAAATGGACAATAAACTCTTCAAAATACTGTACTTTGCAAAATATGCTCTGAAATGGCTGTATCTTGTAAAATAACTTTATTGTAATACTGCACAAACATGCAAACACTTCATACACTTCTGATAACTTGGATATCTTTTAATTAATATGTAAAATATATGACTAGTGAAAATGCTTTAATTTCCCCTTATTTTATTCATTTTATGCAATTTGGGATTTATTTCAAACTTTTTCCATAGTAATTTGAATATTTTTAGCAATATCAGACATTTTGGTTTATTTAAATATCATTTAGAGCATTCTGTATGCTTCATTTCATATTTTGCGAATAAGAAATTATTTCAGCAAGTTTTAACATCTGAAATGTGTTTCTGACCTGTTTTGCGAATTATATGTGCAGTAGGGATGATCCATTCCTATATATTCCTCCAATACCAACCGGGTGCCTTTCGGACTCAAATTGGAGAAACTGGAACTCTTTCAGGCAACAAGTGATTTTGTCAATGCCTCTTCTGACACCATGTTGCTCGACCCTCTCTAACTTAGATAATGAACAGATGGGGTAGTTCATTTAGATGCTTTATTACATAGAAGCACATCAAGATGGATAGCAACATCATAAAATATAAACGAACTGATTAAAGGACAGACCTTACAGACATACATTATAACATCTCAACAGCTTACTACAAAATGGCAGTCGGGCTTGCACGTGCTCAGTATTTATACTCTTGTGCAAGCTCTTAGATAGCTTCTTAAAGGTACATGCACACACATTGATCCACAACCTGTTTGCTAGTTCACTCCTGGATATTGCTCCACTTCTTACTACATGCCTCATAGTTTGTGAGCTGCTTCAATTTCAGATCGCATTCTGACACCATGTCACATGTCTTGTGTATTCAAATGAGACAGTAAAACTGGATATGCATTCAAGTCATTTATTGCACATACACACATGCTGTAACATGTACATATACTTTGTACTTCATATGCTTACTGATTGACTTATTACTTCTAACACAATCACATGTGCATCTCCATATAAGCTTACATTCACACTGACTGACTTCACAAAATGGCACTGATCTCACACGTGCTCAGTAACATATGCATGTGCTGTCTAGCTACAGTGGCTGAGTAGGTTCAATATACACACTGATCTACACAAAGTTTGGGATGATGGGGAGTGTTTATACATACTTTTGGTTTAAAATGTTCTGAGAAGTGCTTATGCCTACTAGGCAGGACAGTGCCTAATATCAAGTAATTGTGAAGGTTTACATGATCACACTTTTGCCTGAAATACATTAGCTTGAAATACTACATTAAGAGCACCCATCATAAATAATTACAACTTATAAAATCAATGATAGGTGTATATCCCTCACTTATATCAGTTGTGCTTGGTCTAATGCAATGAATGCAATATATTCTTTCAGTTTCAAATATCTTTTGGTAAGTTGGTTATAGACTTTAATGATATTACTTTCTTCAGTTGTATACTGAAGTCAGTCATACTCTTGCTTGCAGTAATGCAGTGATTGCAATCTATTCTTTCATTTACTATGATCTTTTAGTAACTTCATTAAATGCAGTAACAAAATCAGTTAAAGACAGAAGTACAGCAGTAATACACTGACAGCTCTCTCTCTCTCTCTCTCTCTTGCTTGCAGTAATATACTGAAGGCACTGTATTACTTCAAATAATTATGTATAACTTACTTATAATTGTTTTCCCACACACACACACACACACACACACACCCATATATATATATATATATATATATATATATATATATATATATATCAGATAAGCATTACTATACATTAATTTATACTTACTGGAGGAATTTGTCAACCTCCACCTCAGCTGTAATGAAAAGAAATTAAACAGTTCTTGTTTATCTGTATTTCATATTTTGCCATTTACATCTAAGTATGTCATTATTATTTCTAAGCATGCATATTCATTGCCTTATTTGGTTATCTCTCTTGCTCAAACATATGATGCTATCTGAATTCTCATAATTTGCTAACCTTCTATTTACTGTCATTAATAAACAAAAGTAGATAGCTTTGGTGAATTGTTTATTAATACAGAGTTAGTAATACTGGTTATTTTCAGTAAAGTGTGTGCTGGACATACACGTTACAAAGCTGCAGTCCCCTCCATCCTTCCCCCAACCTCCGGTCTGACTAGTGTGTGGTACCAGACTGACTCCATGTTGTACTTGCAGTTAGAGTTCTAAAAAGAAAGGACTTCCTTATTCAACTAGTACACTAGTAAATAGTCCCTGGTGTACATAAACTGTCTACATGTAATTTCAATAGTAATTAAGGTAATACAATAGTAAACAAAAGCCTAGAAATTCAAACATTTTCTTTTTTCTTTCTGTATAAAAATATTAAAAAAATAGTTGTTAGACTACTTATGCAGATCTATGCCTGTGCTTTTCATATATATATATATATACAAACACAAACATACACACACACGCGCACGCATGCATGCATGCACACACACACGCACACACACACACACATACCCACACACACATGCACACACATTTACATACAGATTATTATTTTAACAATACATATCTTACATTTACATTTTCACAGGAAAGTATTATCACATAAGCATTATGTATTTCTATACACATGTTCTGTATAAAAACATTTTATGCTTTCTTTAGCATTCTTATAGTAACACTGTAGATTAATTTCTGTAGTTACATATTTTTCTTCTACCAAATACATTGAATAATTCAATGTACTGAAATGTTTTACCAATGTTAAATACCCACCCCCCAAAAAAAAATGAAAAATAAAATTTTACTCTGGCCTTCTTGCCTCTACCTGGTCTACCCACACAGCCAGCAGGTCCATCCTTTGCTACTTTAGGGCAACTTATCTGTGACAGCACAGCTAGCCAGAGTGCATGATCCCTGTGAGGGTCTCCAGGTGCTTGCCCAACTTCTGCCAGACATAAGTTATTTTTCAGTTGCTTCGTTTAGTGCATACCTCAGGCTTTTCCAGATATGACTCCTTCTGAAGGTAGATAGTGATTTTGTTTTCTTTATCAGACCAGCTTAGAGTGCGGCCTTGTGCCATGATTAGAAGTGCCAGTACCACAATGAAGAAAATATGAACAGGGATAAGGTTCAAGGTCTCAGAACCACTACCTCTGGGATGTGACACTACCTTAAACAAACCCAGATAACCAGCAGGGGCATTAAAGCAGGTACTGTTATTATTATTTTGCAAGTTTAGTTTAACCAGAAATAGTTTGTCATGTACATATTGTTAAAGGAATACATTCCAATTGGATTTATTTAGTGCTTAAAAAATGTGAAAATCCTTTTCAGTATGTAAAACTTCTGATTATCACGGCTTCTGTACCTTGCCTTAGTTATTTTTCTGGAAGTCTAAAACATACATTTTATACTCTCCTTTATTGCAGCATCAATGACACATTTATTTATTTATTTGGGGGTGGGGGGTTACATAAATATATGTACTTATGTGGTTCATGAGCAGTTTTCACAAACTTTTTCATGGCTAGATATGACAAAGTGTGTTAGAGGACAGTAGAAAGGTAGAGATTATGCTGCATTACTGTACTACCTATAATGAATAAGTCTCCATTTTGTTTTATCTGAACATATTTACATAACAACTTAATTGAGCATATCTGCCCATTCCTGCTGCATGCTAGGAAAGGCATGGATGCACTATGGATGGCTGTGGAGTCCACAGTCATCGCAGTGAATTCACAGGAATTGGAATCCACATTCATGAGCATCCTAGACCATTTTACATCAAGACGTAGCCTTATACATTTACGTATTACTGTGATTCACAGAGATAAACATAAAAAACCTAATTTGCATACCAGACCTGATTTTATGTAGAACTGTTAAATATCACCATACTAACCTGCCATTGTTTGAGTTACATGGGAAATGTCTTAGGAAACTGTAGACTTTTTAAAATAAGGAAATAATAACAGAAATATTATTAACTTAATTAGAAGCACTTTAAATAGGTAACACTATTGGATTAAATTAAGGAAATGTTGCTTTTCATAAAATCATGTTCATGTTATGGTGGGAATTAATTAATATTGTAAACCTGTCATTTTGAAGTGGGAATTCAGTACAGCAGCATTACAAATGATTAAGATCACTTCGGGAAAATCATTACTTTGTTGTCAGGCAGTGATTTTGCATACATGGTGGAAATGCAGTCATTAAATTGCTAGGTAATGCAGTAATTAAGTTTTTTTGAGTGTCACATAAAAATAAAATATTATATTAGTTCATTGTAGGAGGAGTTACCCAGCAAATTTTTTTGAGGATGACAGGCTCACATGGTCATTTTTGCCCAGTTTGAATAATGATCACATCCAACATTTTTGTCTATGACTGTGGTCTTTTTTCTTTTTTTTTAATATGCAGTAATGATGCAAAAGAAGGGATCAGGCAGAGAATGGATAACTTCAACTATGAAGAAATCATTCCCTCATGGAAGCCCTTAGGAAGTATGGCCAACATCTTTTTGGTAAAATGGGGCCCAAACAAGCTGAGAGGACAAAAGTCTGGAATCAAATTGTCCTCAACATTAATGCAGTGGATGGCAGAAACTGCACATTAACATAGTGCAAGAAGAGGGCAAATGATTTGGTAGAACATGCTAGAAGCAAGGTGAGGCAGAATCAATTGCTCATACTAGCACTAGGGAGACCCTCCAACACTTATCCAATTAGCACCCATTGAGGAATACCTTCTGCCACTATCCATGGGGATGAGTATGACACAGATGATGATGGCACTGGAAGAATCAGAGGTGGTGAGGGCAGTTACAAACTTTTGTAGCAGCAGCAGCTGACTCCTCATTTAGGTTGGTTTAAAAATGGGTCTATATTATTTCACTGAAAGACATTTCTATGGAACACCTCTCCATCAGCAATAAACCATCGAAATTCACTTCTGTAATTGTGGAATATTTTCCAGGGCAATGAAACAATTGCCCAGTAGCACAACAGAACACACACTGGACTAAATCAAACCCACCCAAGTAGGGTGCTTTGCCCCGCACTCCCAATAGGGGGGAATGTGCCCATCACCCCCCCCCAACTATATATACTGACTCTGAGATCACACTGCAGTGCTGAAAATGGCAAATTTGTGTAGTTTGTCAACTACTTTCTTACCCTGGGAAAAATTCTGCAATTTGTGGAAGTGAATTTTGACAGTTTGGTGTCGATGGAGAGGTGTTCGATGGAAATATGTTTCGATGTATGAATATATACCCTTAATATTCATGTAGAGAACTGAATGCTGACTAAGAATGATTACATTAAACAAATGACAACTGGTATTATTAGGTGAGCCTTCTACATTACCAGAGGATATCATTGAAGGCAGTGTGCATGTAACTACCACACACACACTCCTTTAATAAGCATACAGGAGTGCATGCTATTTCATTATGAGTAATGTTTTCAAATTTATTTTTTACAGGGTTAGCATCAGAAAAAAAACAGTTTCACCATACCAGTGAATGGCTGTTAGTTTAATGATGATGAAAACACAATTATATTTATGAGGCGGCCTGAGGAAAGTGGCACGCAGTCCCCAGTCCCCAAGTTTAATGACAGGATCTCAGAACCCACAACATATTAGTAACTCTGCAGGAAGTGACAGTGCATCAGAAAGTCAAGCACATGCAGCCATTGAGGCTTGTACAGGAGGGATACTTTGCATCTCTGCACCCGTATCCCCAAACCCAGATGAACACTTTTGATGATAGCAGGCATTTGGTGGTAACATTGTCTACAGTGACAACTTTCCAAATGGGAGGCAGAAACAGACATTTGTTACAGCTACCCCAAAAGCACAAAAGGCATTGGCTAATCAATAGAAAATGTGTCATGACATTGTTTGTGCTCAGAGCACTGCCACAGAGAGTCAGCTGAAAATGGTCAGAGCCATTCAGGATATGCATGAGGATTTTTAGTACTACCTTGAAATGGCACATAGGGATAATGCCATGATCACACTAATGCATTTTATGGTGGCACATCAAGCATCCATGGCTACCTCCATTTGTATACTAGATAGGATTTAAAAGTGTCAGGCGGAAGTCACTCTTGCAAGACAAAGAGAATGGGGTACTGTCTGGATGTATGGGGCAGATCACATAACACAGAAAGTGCTCAGAACAAGTTTTCTCAGGAAGTAGTGTAACTAGTCGGGGAGGACGATCACAACAGATTTCATGCAGGCCATGTCAACATTCATCTACACCTACCAGAACCTATAATTGAGTTCTGATTACATTCACAAAGTACTGTTAGCTCAGTGTCTGTAAGGTCACTTGCATCAGTTAAGTCACTTCTTCAAACCAACTCACCTTACAGCTCTCATGACAGCCCCTCTTCAAAATCACTTCCACGGTCACCTAGTCTAACCTTAGGAGCTGCGCATGACTCATTTGATCTTGAACTACTGCAAATTAACTTTGCAAATTCTGTTACTTACAATTTCACCTTCATAAACACTGCTGAATGGGTTAACTGGAATGGGAAGAACATATTACAAAAACAAAAAAAATGTTGGTGGATTTGGGTTGGAACACTTTACAACTATATGCCTTATATCTATAGTACTACTTATAACCTTAGGGAACTGTGGGAAGAAATCAGTATTATATTTTATTTATTTATTTATTTATTTTACATTTGTTAACCGGGAAATTCCAACTGGACCAGGTCCATTTTCAGCGGAGGCCCGGGGAGAAAAGCTCCAACATCAAGTTATACAAATACAGTACATCCAGCATAATACACAAAACAGGTTACATCATGTATGCTGAGCATAGTAATATAACAAGAATTAATAAAAACACTCCAGGTAAAAGATATAGAACATGGGTAAAAAGACAATGTCAGTCATACTTTGGTAAGAAAAGAAAATATATCAAGTAAGATTCTACAGTTAAAAGTACCCTTTCAGATGACCAAGCCTACAGGGGATCAGAGGTCCAGCATGTGATCAGAGAGGAATTTGGGGAGTTAATAGTAGTATGGGTAGGGTTATGTGATACAAGGGCATAACCATGTACTAAGAAGGTGCGATTTGAGGGAGTTTTTGAATATGGATGTGGAGGGGGCAGTGGACACAGATAGAGGAAGAGAGTTCCAATTTCTGGCAACGGTGTGGGAGTAGAGCGCTTTCCCTGCATTATTGTTAGCCTTGGTGATGGAGAGGAGAGATTTTTCACTGGATCTTAGGTATCGGTTTGTAGTATAGATAGTAAGTAGGTTGGATAATGAGGGTTTTTTTTCAGGATATTTGAGAATAGTGTAGGCTGTGCCCAGCTGGTGATAGTTAAGTAGCTGTGGTAGCTCAAGCCATTTTAGTTCTTTTAGTGCAGCACAGTGATGGGTTCTATAAGTTGAGTTAGTAGCAAACTTGGCTATTTTATTGTAGCATGATTCTAGTTTGTCTAGGTCACATTGTCTGATTTGGGTAAAGATTGGTGCTGCGTATAATAGAGTTGAGAGAAGGTGGCTTTGTGCAAGAGTGACTCTTGCTTTTTGTGAGAGAAAGGACTTATGCCTGTATAGGGAGCCTAGTTTTTGTGTACTAGTTTTATGGTATGTGAGATGTGAACATCAAAGTGGAGATTATTGTCTATTTCAATGCCCAGAAGTTTGGTGTGGTTAGAAGGGGAGATGGTGGTGCCGTCCTTAGATGTTATGGTAAAGGAGAGTTTTTTTATCTATTAGGGGTAAATAGTAGCAGTTTTGCCTTTTTGGGATTTAGAATTAGTTGGATCCCAGATATCCATTTTTCTACTGAGATAAAGGTATCTTGAGTGAGTGTATGTAGGGTGGTGGGAGATGAGGCGGAGCAGATCAGAGTTGAATCATCTGCATATTGTATGAGTGTGGCATGTTGTGTAGAGCATTTGAGGTTATTTGTGAAAATAGAGAACAACAGCGGGCCCAGTATAGAGCCCTGTGGGACACCTATGGTGGTTGGAAGTTATGTAGACAGAGTTCCTTTCCACTGGACTGATTGTTGCCTGTCAGACAAGTCGCTTCTGAACCAGGCTATAGTAGAGGAGGTGAAGGATAATGATGTTAGTGAGTCTAGTAGAATGGAGTGGGAGACCATATCAAATGCTTTTGAGAGGTCTAGGAAAATGGCTGATACATATTTGTTATCATTCCTGTGAAGGTTTATATAATTAGTGAAAGATAGAAGGGCTGTGGTAGTGCTGTGATGTGGACGGAAACCGTGTTGTGTGGTAGATAGTAGATTGTGTGTGCTAAGAAATGTCATCACTTGCAAGTGGATGCATTTCTCAAGAATTTTGGATAAGGGGCAAAGGATGGCAATAGGTCAGTAGTTGGAGAATTCATAAGAATTACCTCCTTTATGGAGAGGAATGATACGAGATACTTTCCAGAGTTTGGGTATGTAGGATTCTAGTATGGAGCGGTTGATAAGGACGGAGACAGGATATGATAAGGAGTCACTAGCCATTTTTAGGTATGCAGCAGGTATGTTATCAGCTGCTAGTGTGGTTGGCTTTAGTTTTAGGAGGAGTTTTTTTGATAGTTGAGGTGGGCACTGGTGATAGGCTGAAAGAGGGGGTGGTGTGGAATAGGTTAGTTTGTGACTGAGGTAGACTGTTTTTGGTTATTTGACTGGACAGGGCTAAGATGGATTTAGTAAAATGGTTATTAAATTGAGAAGCTATGTCTAGGGTATTGTTAGTAGAGATGGGTGCTGGGGTTGTGGTTTTGCCTGGCTTTAGTAGGGAATTAATGGCATGCCAGAATTTTTGTGGACTATTTGAATATTTCCTTTGGGCACTAAGAAAATAGTTCTGTTTGTTTATTTTGGATTCAGCCTTGGCCTTGTTTCTAAGCTGTTGATAGTATTGTCTGGAGCTAGGGGTTTTGTCAGTTTTCCAGATTTTTCAGGCTTTATCTCTAGCTTTTAGTAAGGCTCTGGTGTCCCTATTTAGCCAGGGTGTGTAGTTGGCTTTAACTCTGATCTTTCTGCTAGGAGCTAGACTATTAAGGATGTTAGAGAAGGTAGTATTGAAGTAGTCTACTGCCTGGTCTAACCCGAGTGTCCGTAGTGGTTCCCAGTTGCATTGGCTTAGGACAGTATTTAGGTATCGTGGGGTAAGGTTACGGTCATCTCGTACAAATTTGTAGACTACTGGTTTGGGGTGATTGGAGTGTTTCTGGAGTAGGAAGGTGGGGAGATGATCACTTAAGTCATCTGGGAGGCAGCCTACTGTATAGTTTTGTTTGGGATAGTTGGTTAGTGTCCAGTAGCAGTCATTAACACCAGTGTCCTGAGCATCAACATTCCAACAGCTGGCAGTTACCTACACCTAAAAAGTATTATTAGTACACAACTTTCAATGGAAATACAGTACTGAGAATGTTACACATTAAAATGAGTATCCTGCCACTTAAACAAACACTGCTGCCACTTCATCCTCACCACTGCACAAACAATGTTTTTTTTTGTCAGTGAAGTCACAAATCAATATTTATGACAAAATAAAATAAAAATAATTTGATGTGCAGCACGTCAGCAAACAGCATACTTTATCTGATAATAAATTACAAGATATATATGTATATGGATCTACTTCAGTAGATCGAACATATTACAAGTTCGAACCACATATGTCTGAGACCATATGTTCGAACTTGTAATTGTTCGAACACTGAAGTAAAAAAAGAAAAAAGCAACAAAAAACAAAATTAAACATTAAACATCTGTAGCAGGGGGCAATGCCCCCCCCTGCACCACCCAGACCCCCCCTTACTTAAATATACCAACTCTGAGATCGCACTACATTGCAAAAAAGGGAAATCTTCCCATTCCACACTGTACGCAGATCTCCATTCAGTCCGATCGAACATTTATAAGTTTGAACATATGGCCTCAGCCATATGAGGTTCGAACTTGTTATATGTTCGATCTACTGAAAGGGACCCATATATATATATATATATATATATATATATATATATATATATATATATATATATATATATATATATATGTGTGTGTGTGTGTGTGTGTGTGTGTGTGTGTGTGTGTGTGTGTGTGGGTGTGTGTGTGTGCACGCGTGTGTATTATCCTTGATTTCTATTGTGATTGATTATGTTAAACTAGTGTACAAATATATTCTTTTGTTTATCATCTCAACTGTATGTAAGTACTTCTCATCTATGAACTTATTGTATTGCTATTTTTTGATTAACTGTAACTGTATCTGGAGCTTTTCTCCTCGGGTCGCCACTGAAAATGGGCCCTTGGCTGAGTTGGACCAACCCGATTAACAAATGATAATAAATAATAAATAAATAAATATATATATAAAGAATGCAATGCATGACATGAAATATTGAAATTACAATACATGCATATTTATATACACCATTTGTAAACAATTTATTTTGCAAAATAGTTAAAAATGTTATTAATATTTATATAATGACTTATTTAGTTAACAGGACTCAGTGAGCACTCAGGAATGACTTCTACAAACAATAATATGACTAATTGCTATGAAATGGTAAAAAAAATATTTTAAGATGAGGGAGAATGTCAGATGAGCATTAGCAGCAGACCATGCACAACACAGCATAGCCCACATGTATCACTGCATACATCAGTTATACTCTATGTGTTTTTTACAAGAAAGGAAACATTAACCTGAATGTCATGGTCCATAGTTCTGGGCTACATTGTGCCTCTTTACCTGCACAGCCATATGCCATGCACGATCCCGCCACTCAGTGCCCTTACTACTGGTGCCAACTGGTCATCATAAGTCATAGTTGGACTGGACTGAGGAGCTGCTGTAAAAGCATTGGTCACTTCACCACCAGACTGGTGTATGATCATGTTGTATAGAATGCAGCACGCAGTAAACATCCTGCATGCAGTAGCTGGGTCATACTGAAAGGCACCCCCAGACTCATCCAGGCACCTGAAACTGCTCTTCAGGAGACTGTAGGGATGTGTTATAGATCTCTTCTGCAGCTCCACTTGGATGTCTCACTGGTGGCATGAGCCATGGCTCCACGGGATATCCAGCATCACCTGAAAAAAGAGAGGGAGAGAGAAAAAAAAAGTGGCGGTGGGGGTGAGAAACAAAACATAGAAGAAGCATCAAAGTATTCAGAAATAAATTTTACCATGATTGACAACTTAAATACAATAGAAATGTTTCAGCTTACCAACCACTGTGCATCCTACCATGCAGGAAAAGGTGGTACAGTGAGCTAGTATTATATATGGGAATCATGTGCACTGCCAAGATGTTGGGCAGAGGTGTTGGTGATGCGCCCCATGCATCATACACTACCTGGTAACTGATGGAATTGTAGCCCTTCCCGCTGTGATACCAATCACCCTGTGGACCACAAGGGCCCCTATGTGCACCATGGGTGCAGTCTTTCACACCAAGTACTTCAGAAAAATGTCCCACCCAATAAAAAATATTCATAAACCTGGCTCAGTCCTGAGGTGATACCAGGAAACAGATGTACTGATCAACACGTGGTAAGAAAACATCCTGGAACTGCTACAGTATCCTTGAGGTAGAAGCTTGTGAGATCTATTGTGTCCCCAGTCTGCCTCTGGAGGTTCCCAGTGGCAAATATAGTGAGGGTTATACATACCTTAGCATCCACAGGGATGGGAAGGCCATGTATTCCTCTAGTACCCCTATGGGGGTCATACTAAGACCCTTATACTGTTCCTGTCCACTCTGAGCCTGTCAAGCATTTCCTGATGGTTAAATTTATGAGTTATACTCTGCCTATATCTCTGCCTTCTTGTCCAGTAAATGCCACTAACATATCACACCTTGAAATAGTAAAGCTAGCAGCAAGTGAAAGCATTTTCATGGATTGCAAAGCATATAGGATTGATGATCATCAACTTTTTATAACATATCTATGGACGGCACAGAAAAGCTCGAAAATCCCACTATGAATTGCAAACAGGTTCATTAGCATATGCTGAGTTACATTACATTTCATTTAAATGTCATTATTACTTAATTTGTGTAAGGTTATTCAAGGCCATTGTGCATTAGTGTAAAAGGCATCTATGAATCATGGCTGAGCTGTGGTCATGCATGGACAGTGCAAATAGCCGTAATGCATCTGTGTAACAACTATGAATACTACCCTAAATTTGCTCATTTATAACAATTTATTTACATTTCAAAAGGATAAAATGGTGCTAAAATGAACTTATAACCTAGTAGTAATTTATTTACATTTGTTAACAGAGTAATGCACTGATCCATAAGGGCCATTTTCAGGCCAGCCCAGGATGCAGATGTAAAATAAAGAGTACAAAACCAGAGGATTTGCAGGTAACAAAAATTAAATCTTGATAACATGCCAACATTATGCATAGAGAAACTACAAATAAATGTAGAAATAAGAAACTTAACACATTAAGGTATTGGCTTAAATGAGTTATAAAAGTCTTAGTGCTATATATGGATCTAATGTGGACAACTGAATCCTCTGCAGTTTTGGTTTAGCAGGCAGCATTTCACTAACCGTCAGACTATTCAAAATGGTATAGTGCATTAATTAATTGCAGTTTGTAGAGAAATCAACTGGTATCAAGTGATAACATCTGTGCATATAAACCTAGATCAGGAGTTTAGAACTGTTATATGTGAATCATTGAAATAATTTTGTATAGTATTATAGAAGAAGATGCTACCAGCTTAATAATGTTCTGTAACACGGGAGTACCATTAGAGTATTACCCAAGCTCAGCAGAGAACAGAACATGTACAAAGCAATGCACTACATATGATGTGCAATCAGCTCGCTAACGTTTATTCGCTGCAGTGAAAATGTTATACTGTCTTCCCTGAAATCATACATAGACACACACACACACACACACACACACACACACACACGCACACACACCCACGCACACATGCGTGCATACACGGATGCACACCCGCACACACAGTATGATGCAAATGTGAAACAGAAAATAATCTGGCTGTATGTTTGTGTTAACTTCTCACAATATATGTTTCATTTATCTTATTATAAAATAACTGCTACCAATTCAATTCTGTGATTATACTTTCCATACGTAATTCACCATCCTGATGAGCACACAGAAATATTTAGTGGCATGTCTGCAGTTGACTAGATTGCACTCTCTTCAGTTTTCTATTTTCACAGTGAAAACAGATATTGTTTAAGTGAGCTTTGTGCAAACCATTGCTGAGGCAGCTGTGTTGCACAGTTAAGTATCATATACAAACACTTGACTCAAAAGGCATTTCTTCGCCTGACACTTGAGATTGCCCTCTCCATTAGATGAAGAAACTACATTCATTTCAAAGAACATTACTCTTCAAGTAAGGATTCAACATCCATTATATTGTTACTTGTTTTGCAGTCACTTCTGTATTGTTAAGGCCATTTTCATGCTATTTCTAGAAAGTGAAAAAAAGGCTTTACATTGGCGACAGAAAGATTGATTTCCTTCATTCTGCTTTATAAATATTGCCAGGTTACAGAAATTAATAGAATGGAAACAAATTCAGCTAAATTTGCATATGGGTAGGAATCTTGCTTTTTATTTTATTTTTTTATTTATTATTTATTTGCGGTTTTGACTTGTGGTCTTTGTTGTTTTCACCCAGGGCACTATTACATATTTTGTTACAGAATAACATTTATGCTTTCTGACCTGTGTTCTAATCTCATATCTCATGAATGTTTCAAAGACAAATTACTGAAAAGAGAGAAAGATTCCATTTATCTAGTTTTCTAAATTGCTTGTCCTTTGGAGGGTCTGGATACAGTTAGGAATTCTTACTCGTATTACCCATTAAGCTTTTGCTGTAGAAAGATGACAGCTTGAGACTACACGTTAAGTACTCATTGCTTCTGTACCCAGAAAGAGATGTCATCCTCACTTAAATCATAAGTCTGAATGTACTTTTTGAGAAGTATAAATAAATAAATAAATAATTTTATGTAAAAACAGCTCTTCCTTGATCCTTTGCTAAGCACTTTCATACTTACTGCTGCTAAGCATGAAAGGTCCTATTTATTTATTTCATTTTGTTAACCAGCTGTGTAGACAGGTCAGCAGACTCTTTTCAGCCACAGATCGGGCCATAATGTTAGTGCTAAACATGCAAGGCATACAAGTCAAATGGTGCAAATATATAATTGTAGTACAATAACAATAAATTGCTGTCTGTGTATGACTAGATTATATACATATTTACATATGGATGCATTTATCACTGAAGAAAGATGTCTACCAAAGTGGCAACAGAGGACTTGCATGATGCTTACCACATTTGTCTAGTAATTGCATATGTTAAACTGATTTAGTCCAGATAACAATACTGTCATGAAAATATTGAGCAGTTTTTAGATAAATAAATATTAAATAAGAGTTGACAGTTTTAACCAAAATCTTTGAAGTGTATATATGTTGATTCCTTTATGAATGCTTTTTAAGTTTAGATTTAAAGAGTTCCATTCTGAAATGCAGGGATATGATTCTTATGAAGCTGGTTCTATCATGTAGAAAGTTCTTTCCCCAATTGCTGTTTTGTGTCAAGGTCTGATGAGAGTCAGGGCTTCATCATAGATTTCTCTTAGGTCATATGTTTGTTGTTTAATTAGCAATTTGTTTCTTAATGATGGGCATTGGCTAAGTTTGATTAGTCTGAATACTTGAATACTGATCAGTAAAGTTACTTTGTTATATATTAGTAGCCAAATGAATTTTACCTTCATGGAATAGTGATAGATGTTGTTGCCAGATAGACAGGCAGATTAATGAGCAGGTTTTATTCATTGCAGTCTCAATTTTACTGGAGTTTTTTCCAGAGCAGGAAAAGATTAAGGGAGAGACAATATTCTAGTTCAATCATTAGAACATTTCTGGCCAGATAGTATTTTGGCTGAGGAAAAGAAGATGTTTTAGTTGCCCAGTGACTATGTTAGCAACTTTGTCTGCATGTTATTGAATGCCAGTGAGAGGTACAAATTAATCCTAGTTTCCTTTGTTCTGTTCCTCTGGTTAAGTGGTTTCCGCGACTGTCTTTAATTTATAATGCTGGTAAATTTTGTTGCTTTTTAGATGTACAAATAGCTTAACATTACACATAGATGAATTAATGAATGGCCTGTTTTGTTGTGTCCAGTTTTTTGAAATTGTCTTGGATCCTTTGCTGAAGGACAGAATGTGACTGGTTCGATTCCAGCAGCAGCAGATCATCAGCATGCATCATCAACTTAATTTTAATAAAATATTTGTTTTCCACATTGTGATTCATTCATTCAGAGAGCTTCTCAGTTTTAGTATTGCAACTAATAATCATTCAGTCAGAGCTTACTGAAAGCTCTAAACTAAGGACTAGAATTTAAGCAAAGAATGTGCCTAGTCTTTTATATTGGCATAATTATATCTCTGAGGAGCTAATCAGAATTGTTCATCATTATGCTTTCTGTTTCTGAAATCTCTTATTTGATGATATGGACTCTCCTAAAGAATGCAAAGTACCTTACTGCGTAACAGATGTCCTATGGAGGGAGACTTGGGGCCAGAACGAATAGGTCTAGTCAATGTTTCTTCTCTCTGGAGGGTCACTTGGGTCCTGCAAAATTGTAGTAATGTAGACAGGCGTTCTTGATCTGGTGGATGGACAAAGTAATGGAGAGGCAGAGGTAGATCATCTGTAGCAGAGTTTGTATATGGTTGCACACAGATTTCAATGGCATCATTGCATGCCATGTGCTGTCATGTGTTGGGGTGAAAGGTAGGTGCATAGGGAGAAAGTCTTACACATCATCAGAATGACACCGTGCTGAGATACCCTGTATCTTCTGTTTGTTTATTTTGATCTCTAATTATTCTAATTTGAATATCAGTATGAAACAATGGTTAACTACATCAGTCACTTTTAAGCCAGTTTTAAAATGTAAAAAAACTAACAGAAACTAGTATATATATATATATATATGTTTGTGTCTTTCGGCTTTTCCCGGTTAGGGGTCACCACAGCCCATTCACGCATGTCTCCACGCAGAAGATGCTCTAGCTGAGAATCGAACCGGACAGTGTCTTACTGTGAGGTGACAACGCTACCGCAGCACCACCATATATTTGTTTTAATTGTTTTGACAGGTGATTCAAGCCATGTGACAAGAATAAACCACAAAATAAGAACCAGTAACGTGAAGATATGTTTAATGTAAGTAAGTTATTAAGTTTGCATTTATACCTCATCACACCCATGTTAATCTTGCATATATGGATTTTGCTGCCCATAGGAATGTAACTGATGCTGATTAAAGCTATGTTTAACATTTTCCTTGTGCCTGGACAGATCATTGTGTTTTTATTCTCTGTCTTATCATTTGCAGTTACTATTCATTTGTGCCAGCGCTTAACCAGTTAATAGTAAATTTTACATTGCAGTGGTCACTTGATGTCCCATAGTCTGACAGATAGTAAAGAAAGTAAAATTTCTGTTAATTATGTCATCTAGCTGAGGATGAGTGTAAGGTGGCTAATAGGATGTTCTAGTGTCTATTTTTCTTGATTTTTTTCTACAAACCTCAATGCAACTCACACCTGCTTGTGTCCTAGTCAGCACTATAATTTGGACATGGTAGATAGGGCTGCTGCTATGAGTAAAATATTGTAGAAGGTGCCAACAACAAATATATTTGTATATATTTCAGATTTTTTTATTATTTTTAATTTAACTTCTTTATTTCTTTCTGTAGTCCATCTGAGTGTTTGTGATGATATAGATCCAATCTCATCCCACCCTAACGCAAACCCAGCAACTGTCGCTTTCTCTCTCTCTCTCTCTTACTTTGATACAGAACAAGAAAGAGAACTACAGAGTTGCTAGATTATGGCATGAGGTTGCAGATCTCTGTGCTTTTGATTCTCCATCATTAGAAAATGCAATGTAAAATCTTACATCTCCACTCAGATCACACCCCCCCCAGTCAAGCATCTTACAGTGTCAAAATACATTTCCACCCTTTCACCCTTTCACAACACATTGTTGCTAACAGTATGTATGGGTTTTTTTTCTTCTTTTTTTGGAATTTGAGAGAGAATTGTTAGTGTCCTCAAAAAATATTACAGTATGTCACAGTTCCATACCCTCCAGCAGTGTCTTGCTGATGACATGATGAGCTCTGTATATTTTTAATAGTATGTGCTAATTCTCTGCAGATGTAGCAGGCAATGTAGGATGTCACAGCTCCAGTTGAGACCCCCTCCAATCAGACATCTATTCATCATAAGACTTACGGTACTGCAATTTTTTTTAACTGCAAATAGTTGCTAGAAGTTAATTCTGTTGTACTATGATCTCTAGTACCTCAGCTGCAAGCTTTCTCAGGAGATAATGCATCACTTACTTGAACCTTTGGATTAAAATAAAATTCACAGTCAATTAACCAATCAGTTATCAGACCCCATAAGGTGAAGTTCACTTACGTTAGCTACATAAGTAACTGATGAAGTTTAGGGGTTTGATTGGTTAAATGGGTGGGGGTGGGTGTTGGTGGCGAGAAATGAATATTTTGCCATAGGCCCAACTCCCCTGCTACACCACTGGTCCTAGATTTGATTAATACCACTTCTACCATGAGACTATATTTAAAACAAATATTAACACTGTTGAGGTGAGGTAGAGAAAGGCTTCAGAATGTTTAAATCAGATTTATGTACTTATTTGACATTTGTTAACTGTGTAGTGGTCAGATCATGGCACCCTTTTCATCCATGTAGCAGGCCAAACATCAATCATGAAATAGTGTTAAAAAGAGTATATATTTTTCATAAAAGAAGCATATTTTAATAAAGTTGTTAAAACAACTCTTCTAAGCACAAAGATACTGGAACACAGATGTGATGTAATACCTTTTATTGGACCAATATAGGTTTTGCAGGAGCCTTTGGTAGGTAATTATTATTAAAAGTGTCTGTTTTTTTTTTCCTGTTAGTGAACCAACATGACATTTCTTATTTTTTTTTACTCTTCAAAGCTCAATTTTAAAACAAGAAGAGAAAGCCTTTTTTAAAACTTAAAACTTTTGGAAGGCCAGCTTTGGTCATTATTCATAAGTAAGTATTTTATGTATTTATGTGTTTATTAGGTAAATAGACTGACCCAAGGGCCCTGTTCAGATGTAGCCTGGGAAGGTATATACATCAAATTCAGAAATATCAGTGCAATAATTGCTTTGTTAGACTAGCAAGTCTCATAAAGAAAAGCATGGTATGATCATATCATTTGATGAATGTCATTGGTACAAGAGAATGTAAATCAGTGCCAAAAGCAATTCATATCAAACAATAAAATAGCAATAAATAAAACAATTCAATATGAGCTCATACAGAGGAGGAAGGCCCTAGAATCAAACCTCTGATAAGTAGCAAAGCAGCAAATATTGAAATGTTTAACCTGAGTCCCTCAAACATTTGCAGGGAGACAGAGAGAAAAGGTGAAATGGAATCTTAGTTTTAAAAGAATGCAGGTCAGCATTATTGGTGGAGGAAGGGAGCTCCCCATAATTAGCCTAATTGCAGCATCACCTTTTTACTAGTAAAAAAAAAATAATAAAATGGCATGGTTATACAAAACAATGGGAAGAACTGATGGTGAGTTACCTAATAAGAAGAAAGTATTCCAGATATACTAATTTGTGCATTCAGGAGCCCAACAGAAAAAAACTGCTGTTTTCCCAATACGTAGGCAATTAGCATTGATTAAGAGAGACATTGCTGCTTCCTCTTTATAGGCAGGATAAAAATTTACATCTCATAATAAAGATGATTTGTAGAGGAGTAAAACCAGAGCACGAGTTCCAGGCAAGCAGAGATAGAGCAAATTCAAGTTTAGGTATTAAGAGAGTTTACAGTTAGCTGCATATTTTACAGGTCATGAGTGTATTGACTTTGTGTGGTGTCTTGAGTTGTGAGATTGCATGTTTATTAAGATGCCAAGATATTTTGAGGATAGTAACCCAGTGGAGGAACTGGGCATTTCATGAGTGTGAAAAGGTTAAGAATGTAAGGCTGATGAGCCTATCTTTGGTTCCAACAGTAAATAATAGTTATCATCAACCCCCCTTTTCTCATTTTCTATATGGGATTGGGGTGATATGTCAACTGTCGCCATCTGTCTCTCTCTCTTCAGTGCCACTCTCCTACCTTCTTCAACACTCATGCCTGACTCTCACAAATCTTCTCACAATCCATCCACCTCTGTTCCTCTTGCCTTCTTCCTGTCTGTCACAAATTTTCTCCGTCAGATTGTCTTCTGCTTTTCTGAACGTGTGCCTGAACCACCGTAATCTGTTCTGTTTGACCTTTTCTGGAATTGGAGCGACTTTGGCTTCTGCTCTTATGTCCTTAAGTAGTTAATAATTGTAATTGTTATTTACCAGTATTTATTTCATAGTAAATCATCCCAGATTTTGAGAATGGTATCATACAGAAGACTTGAATGCTTTTTATCGAGTGATCTGAGTTCAGGAGGGCTAGGCAAAGCTGGGGACATACCCTAGCTATTAGAAATATTATTTTCCTGAACAACAAATTTTATTTAATTTTTCAGTGTTCTCATAAAAGGAATGGAATGATGGATGAAAACTATAAAAAGTATGAAAAGGGGGGGGGGGATTAGTAAAAACACTATATGCATATTCATTCTAAACACATATTCGGTTTGCATCCAAACATAAATTACATGTTTCTGCATTAGTTTAACTTCATTAGTAACGTTTCATATTTATAATTATAGAATTACACATTTGTCAGCTAGCCCATGTCATCCGTAATTCATACCATTTTAATAACAATGTATTTTTATATTTTCCATATATATATATATATATATATATATATATATATATATATGTTAGCTGTTGATCAGATGACATGTTTTCATCAAGTTTGTACCACACATGCCAAACTGGAGATGCTTTCCATTACCATTTTTTGTATAATTAGCTCATGTGCTAAAGCTGAAAAAAATAGTAAGCGCTTAATTTAACTTTTAGAAGAAAATTAATTTCGATGTTTATACAGCAATATTAACTTTGTAGTTGATATCATTAAACTCAACCAGAATTTTTTATTAATAAATTAAGCTATTTTTAATTTGAATTCCTCTTTAGTCATTCTAAATATATGCAGCCAGCTACTGCAAAGAGTTTTTAAGCACATCCACAACTGATCCTTATAGTTTTTACAAACCTGTTGCTGATATTTTGTGCCATTAAGCAATACCTCTGCTGTAGTTTCAGGTCCTAATGACAGGTAAATGGTAGCTGCTATTATAGTAAGATAAAGTTTCTAAAAAGAAGTATTAAATAGTGTGGTTAACATGATTATTTTATGTATTTGATAGTCAAGTAAGTAGACTGGCCTAGGGTCATTTTTAGCTACATCCCTGGCCAAATCAAAATCCTACAGCAGTCATGCAAGGCTCATACTGACCTTTTTAAGGCATGCAGTTGCAATGAACATAGGGCAGTTCAATTTTATACAGTTATAATACATGTACAGCATACAGTGCAAAAGTAATATAAATTCATGTAATAAATATTTGGTGAGTCAGGGTCTATATATTGATATGTAAGATAGTTTTGTGTGTATGCTAAGTGTGCTTAGCTCTGTGCTTGGATGTTTCTGGCATTTGACCTGTGTCAAGAAAACTGCAGGAAGAAATATATGTATCCTAATAGCTGGAAATGGAAGGATGGAAAGAGTTAGCAACTATATATTTAGTGAGGAAGACAGTTCCATACGTCAGGTGTTATTTTAGAGAAGGCTGTTTCTGTCATATTTATTTATTTTTGGAATTTATTTACTATAGTAATAAACTGACTCCCCCCCCCCCGGGTCGAATCTCGTCATGTTGGAATGGGAATCCCAATTTATTTTCCCCAGTGAGTTTTACAAGCATATGGTTTATTACACAAGGTATTTAGATGATTTGTTTATCCTTTGGAATGGACCTGTTGAATTGATTAAGGTTTTTATCGACTACTTGAACAACACTACCAGTTTTTTAAAATTCACTTACAAGTTTGAAAGGAATGGTATCCCCTATTTGGATACTTATATTAGTTCTAATGACAAAGAATTCGAGTCGAGAATTTATAGGAAAGAGACTTTTTCAAATGACTACCTAATTTATGGAAGTTGCCACCCCCCACACATTTTTAAAAGTGTATTTAAGGGCCAATGTATCAGAGCGGCCCGGATGTCTTCCACTAAAGAAATTATGGAACAAGAAATGAATGTCATTCATAACATGTTTCTAAATAGGGGTTATCCCGAGGCTATGCTTAATTCCACCATTACTTATGTCAAAAATGAATGGGGTAAAAAGTTTTCATCTTTGTTAGGGAAACCTTTTTTGCAGAACAAAAAAGACGATCAAAATAGAAATATTTGTGTTCTTATGTATAGTCCATATACGAACCTCATCAAAGATATATTTTACAAGCACTGGAATCTCATGACTATATCCAATGAAGTCAGTGAAATAGCAGGCCCACTTCCTAAATTTGTGTTTAAGACCTCTGCAAACATCAAAAACATGTTAGAAGGTAACAAGGAAAAGAAGAATGAGGGCAAGAAGTATACATTCACAGGAAAGTGTGGGACTTGTAAGCAATGTAAAGAAATTAACAACGTTAACGTTATCAGGTTAAACAACACAGTGAAGACACGTTTGTTCAGCTTGGGAGGGAATTGTAATACCCCAAGAGTGGTTTATGTTGCCAAATGCATCTCATGTGATGCATATTACATAGGGAAGACTGAAAGGAAACTCAAAACAAGAATATACGAACACTTATACAAGATTAAGAAACAAGACGTCAAAAATGCCCTTAGTAAGCACATTTTAGATAGAGGTCCTGAGCATAGTTTCCTTTTTAGTATCATTGACCAGATAAGTAATACAGAATTAAAGGGCAACTGGAAAACTTATCTTGCCCTATTAGAAAGCAAATGGCAAATAATATGTGATGCCACCACTCATCCCGGGCTTAATGACTTCATCAGCATTAAACCTTTCCTTTTACTGGATGTTTAACTTTCCTATTCTACATTACATTTAGGATTTTTACAATTTTAACATTTTTTATCTATTGGTACACTGTATATTTATTTATTTATTTATTTATTTATTTATCCATTGATATACAGTATGGATTTTCTATACTATGTAATTAAATGTATTATTTATACTTATTTATTTTTACTTACAACACATCAATTGTTATAATCAATTATGCTTTCACTATCAAAAACTTTGATAGTCAATTTTCACTATATGTATACATTTTTCCATCGTGTTCATACACTCCTTTTAGATTTCAATAGGTATAGACATTATATATACATCTTTCATGTTTGTTTTTCACGGTAGTATTATATTAGGCAGATGTACCTTTTATTAAGTACACCATTTTTCCTTCAATATTGGGTACCTTTAAGAATGGTAACCACTACATTTTGTCACTTTTTAAATCATTTGAGATATTCTTCCTAGTAGTACCACATAACATGCACCCAATGAATTATATACATTTCTTCAAATGGAGAGCAGGTTTTACGTAAATTGTACAAATTGAATATTTATAAGCTTAAAATGTTTTTTTTTTTTAAAAGTATGTTTTTAAAAACAATTTGTGGTTAATTAACGATTTTTGGCGCCAAAAACTCTTTAAATAGACTGTTACTACTTGTTTCACTGGTTCTGATGAAATCTGCATGGTAGCAGATGAAAGCGCTTAACCAGATCATTGGCGTGTTTTTTTGTGTGTATCTTCTGCGTGTAACTCGTTGTATGGCAATAAAATAAGTTGTGAATTTTTCTCCGAGCGGAAGTCTTCCTTGGAACACAGTGATTGGGATTTACTAGTTCGCAGTTATAATACATGTACAGCATACAGTGCAAAAGTAATATAAATTCATGTAATAAATATTTGGTGAGTCAGGGTCTATATATTGATATGTAAGATAGTTTTGTGTGTATGCTAAGTGTGCTTAGCTCTGTGCTTGGATGTTTCTGGCATTTGACCTGTGTCAAGAAAACTGCAGGAAGAAATATATGTATCCTAATAGCTGGAAATGGAAGGATGGAAAGAGTTAGCAACTATATATTTAGTGAGGAAGACAGTTCCATACGTCAGGTGTTATTTTAGAGAAGGCTGTTTCTGTCATATTTATTTATTTTTGGAATTTATTTACTATAGTAATAAACTGACTCCCCCCCGGGTCGATTTCAGTCAAGTTTTGGAAGGTACACAGGAGTTAGTTCATAGAAGATCATAGTTCATAGAAAGTTACTACACTAATGACCCTAGAGCCTTTACAAGCCTAGCCATATTTATCCCGAGTTGCACCAATTGTCAGTGGTTAGGTGAGTGAAGTTCACAGAGTTAAGGGTCTATGGTAGTTAATACCAACTTCCTCCATCCAGGAGGGATATGGGTGCCAACCCAGCAATGAATCTGTGGTCACCTATCCATTGAACTAGGTTGCATTTGAAGAGGGTCAGAAAGGGGATCTGTTTCACTTGAACTGGAAACTTGTTCAAGAGAAGTGGCAGTCTCTGGTAGATGTATCTATCTCGCCAGCATTACCTGTTTATGTTGGAGGCTAGATTAATATCCCTGGAGTGACTGACCCTCATGCAGTTTGATTTACGAAAGTGCATAATTTCTCTCAGACACGTCAGAAACTGCCCTGTAAGCCAAGCACAGGTCACCCCTTAGCAACCTGTAGGAGATAGAATACAGCGACAGAGCTTTCAGTCTTTCCATGTAAGACTTGTTTTGTGTACCCTTTAATTTTTTGGTGAGAAACCTCTGTGGTTTTTCCAGTTGTTGCAGGTGTCTGGTGAGGTGCATGCAAAAGGGAGGATTGTATTCAATTACTGGTCTGATGAGGGCCAAGTATAATGGAATTATAACATCCTTCAATCTAGTTGTGATGCCTTTACTTATAAGATGTGCCACATATATGATGGCCAAAGTTCAGATTGCTATCAACCTGAGTACTCAGAT
Source organism: Protopterus annectens (assembly GCF_019279795.1). NCBI lineage: Eukaryota > Metazoa > Chordata > Ceratodontiformes > Protopteridae > Protopterus > Protopterus annectens. The sequence continues at coordinate 291,125,191 of NC_056737.1, forward strand.
CACATACCACTGAGTCTACACTTATAGGGTGCTGTCTACATTATAATTAGCAAGGATGTCAGTTTTCCCAAAGGGAATAATAATAATAATAATAATAATATATATATATATTTTTGCATTTAGCTTTAATCCATGGCTTTGGCACCAATAATGTGTCTGCATTAACCCTATCCGCAGTATATTAATATCACTGAGGGACTCAATGATTGCTCCCAGTTTGCAGTTATCAGCAAACTTGATCAGCCACAGGCTGTCCAAGTTTGTCTGGACTTCTGAGAAATAAATTTCAAACAGTAAGCGGCCCAGCAGAGAACCCTGTGGTACTCCACCGGTGACTGGCCTTTTGCTAGAGGTGAAGTCACCCACTTTAACAGTATGTGCCCTGTCGGTGAGCCAGTTGGCTACCTACCTGGTAATGTAGGGGTTAATTCCCAGTTGGGAGAATTTGTGTTTTGACAATCAGAGCATCATTTTAGCTGACTTAAGAAAGTCCTCTTGCAGGAAATTATGCAACCTCAAGAAGTGATATATGTTTAAATATGGCAATGGGGAGGATCAGTTGGGCATTCTTCCTTCAGATTTTTTTTCTTTTTTTTAAGTTCATTAAGTGTTTGGAGACTTTTTCTTTCTTTCTTTCATTCTTTCTTTTTTTTAGGCAGCTAAACCAATGCTGACATTTTTGTGCTGAGTAAATAAAACCAGCCACTACAAATATCATTCCAGGCTTACTTTTTAAACTTAAAAGAGGGCATTCAGTTATTTTTATTATTCAGTCATGTATTTGCTGTCCAAAAGCTTAACTTTAAGTATATCAGTTAACAGCAATCATCTTAGCTTGGTTTATATTCCAGCTTAATCATGTTACATTACCAGAAAATATTCCTAATAGCTGACAGGGGTGTTGCAATGAAAGGTAAAAGAAAGATTTGTTTTTCATTTGTTCATTCCATTTAAACAGTGTTTTATTGATTGATTATGTTGTGCAATAACTGTACCTTAGTTATTTGTAGTATATTCAAAAGTTAGGTTGTGCTAATCTACTGTTGCTTTCTTTTTTACTTAGAAGTGGAATCGCCATTTATTTTTTAGTTTATTTAGAAACAAAATTAAATGTAAACACTTTTTATCCCATTCTAATAATCACTTACTTTATACTGCAAATATAAATTATACTATACAATAAAAAAAAATTCTACCACTTGATATTTTGTACTTTCATTAAACCAAGTATTTTCTTTCTTTTTTGTTTTCTTCATATAAATTCTCTAAAAGTTACATATGGCTTTCACTTGTTTTGCAGTATTTACTGCCTCAAATCCTAAAATTTTCCCTATGAGTCATGAGCAAATATTACTTTTTCTGTCATTCCTCCTTTTTTCCTGCTATCAACTCTCCCATGACTTGACCAGTCCAGCTTGGGAAAAACTCAGTTCCCATGAATTACCACATCGATGGTAGTCCACTGAACACAGAAGGCGTTATAAGAAAGCTGGGAACACAGGTTGACAGCAACCTCTCTTTTGATCACTACATTGCCACTGTGGTCAGAAAGTCCTTCTAAGTGGCACATCTCATTACTAAGGGTTTTGTATCCAGGAAGAAAGAGGTCATTGTCTCCCGCTACTCTTCCCTCATTAGGCCAATCATCGAGTACAATGCCCCATTTGGCATGTACCTCACTAGACACCTGCAGCAACTGGAGAGGCCACAAAAGTACCTCACAAAGAGGATCCTAGGCCTTAAAAACTTGTCCTATATGGACAGACTCATAAAACTCCAACTATTCTCTGTCTCATATCGCCTACTTAGAGGCGATCTCTGCTTGACTTACAAAGCTACGTCTGACCCAGCTCTGTTAGGAAATGCAACATCTAAAGAAATCCCAATCCCTCCGCATCACACACTCCAAAGACGTCAACCTCATTACCACAATCAACAGAATGTACTGGAGGGGCTGGTTCATAACCCAAAGACTGCCCATGCTATGGAATAGACTTCCCATACATGTCAAGCAGAGCAGCTCGCTGACCGTCTTCAAGAGAAATCTTGATGAGTGGAAGGGAAATAGAAAATTCACGGGAGGGATAACTCCAGTGGCTCTACTCGACAGAGGCACTGGGAACTAAGGTCAGCTGGCATGATGCCAGGGTAATCCTATAGCTAGGCTTGCAAAGGCCCCAGGGCCATTAGCCTAGTATACACCTATGAACCTATGTGTAGTGCTACCTATGTGAGTGACTCTGAAAGTAAAACTACTAAACTGTCAGCAAAGTTGGTTTGAAACTTTCTTTTTTGACAGAGCATGTATAATGCCATGAATTAAGGAATTGTTTTGCTGTTATATAAAGAACCATATAAAGAACCTTCCCTGTTTGATAGCAGAGATCATACACAGACCCCAGACACACAGTCATACATCTTGCATAGACACTTAGGCACTCCTGCAAACACACACACATGCCAGCACACACATAAACACACACATACACACACACACACACACACACACACACACACACACACACACACACACACACACACACACACACACACAGATACATGCATGCCAGCAAACACACATGCTCACATATGCTCACACTTCCTTGCAAGGGCTAAAGCTGTCCTACGTCACCCTGCACAGATTCTTCCCTCCCATTAAAATGCACAGGTGTAAGTCACTACGTTCATTTTAGTATTTTGCTCACTGCTCTGCGTGGAACTTGCTGAGTGTGGAAATCTTTGAATAGCTGTACTAGGAAATGTGCTCTGCAGTCTAGTGCACAGGAGTGCTAATGGAATGTGTTAGCATATGCCACATGCCGCCAGTATGTTGTTTATATGCAGCTCCAAACATTGTGCTGCTCAGTGGAGCAAGGCTGTGTTACTGGGCATTAGAGTGATCCATGCATTAAAACAGCCTTGCCTGGAAGAGAAAGCAACTTATCTGCTTTACTTTCCAAGCATTTTTTTTTTCTGTAAATCCCAGCCTAGCAATCATAACATTTTACCAGAACATGTTAAACAAAGATTTGCAAGCAGCCAATTTAGATTTTAAGTCTTAATTGCTTTTCTCAAAATTTCTGTAGGATCCCTTTACTATAAGGAATTCATTTACCAGATGTATGAGCTGCTAAACAAATAAATACATATTTACAATTTAGTTCACCACAAACATATCCCTCTAAAAGATGCAGTTTGTTGAGACCTGAGTCCTCTTTTTCTCCAGGTGGGAGCTTGACAGTGTAGTTATAAGTATGGGGTGTGTGAAAGGGGTGAAACTGCAATGCTAAATTCCTGTCTCAGTGAAATGAACTCGTGAAGACTAAAATTTAATCCAAATAAATACATGAATTTCTAAAAGTCAACCCAAAGACTGTGAAAAATGAGCTCATGTTGTTGTGTTGTCATGTTAGTTACAAGTATACTTACTGAAGGACACTGTAACGCTGCTTCACAAGTTCTGCCTCTCACTGGATGTTGAGTGCATGATAAATTCTGTACCACCTATTGAAATGAGGTAAGTTAACTTCTGAAGTGATGGATTTCCCTTGAATTATAAATGCACGTTTGTGGTGGTGTAAAATTCCTGACAGGCTACAGGAAGGACAGCGTTAAAATAACAATGACAATATTTTTGATCATGTATCGACTGATTCTGAGTGTTCTGCTTCAAACAAAGGTTTTTAATTTGTTCCATCTGGTAAAGTTAATTACTTTGAAGCCACTGTGCACTTTTTTATAAATTCACTTAAAAATTGCATTTATAAAATGTATTTGTTTCATTCATTGCCTAATGGTTTGGTGAATGAGTTTGAGTTTGAAAGTTAAGTTAAAAAGGACAATTTAAACTGTATTACTGGTTGTTTTGCAGAAACATATTTGTGTTTTCTTATTAGCAGATATACAAAGTTTAAAAGCACAGTCAGATTTTTAGCATGCATGAGAAGGAACACATGATAGCACTGCTGATTAATGCCCATACATGCCCATATACCCCAGAAAAGGCAGATACTTAATAATAAGGAACAAGTCCCACTATAGTAATCCAATTAGACCTTATTTAGGTGACAATAAAGGTTAAATTATACATGCAGTTGGTGACTGTTTAAATAATGGTGTCATTTCAAAGCAAGCAGCTGATTTTCAGAAAGATGAATACAATAGCTGACATATATGGCCTTTCAAAAACTCTTGAAGGTTTCTATAGTTCTCCCTTAAGTCCAATAATTAGTATGCTGAGCAGTTTATTAGAAATGTTGGCAGATTTGTACATGAACCCTTAGTGTCATCAACTTTTGACATTTCCAGTTGAGTCAGGTACTTATCACATTTATCACAAAGGAATCAGCTATAAATTGTAGGAAATAACATTCTGATTATGGGTAATATATCACTGTACAGCCATAGCCCTTAACAAACTGGTCACTCAGTGTTACATCAGTTCTTACATGGCCATTCAGAATTATGTATTACATTTCTGCTGAAATTTACTGAATATATTTTCTTTCACAATCTCTTTCTTGTAAAGGTGAGACATATTTTCAAATGACTGGATTAGTTATGGGCTTCTCTGTAGTTCCTTCCTTCATGTAATAATATTTGCAAATGAGAAAGAAAGGGACCAGTTTTATGATGAAAGATATCAATACATTTAAACAAGTCATGTAATGTTACGTGTACATCTACAGCATATTTTATTTGGCAAAGTAGTGAAGATGGTTGCTTTAAATCACTGAATTTGCAGTTTACTGAATAGTTAGTGAGTGGGTGTCTAATAATGTATATCTTATATGATCTTAGGATTCCTTCCTTGATATCATAACGAAGATGTAACCATGTGATATAATTGGTTATAATGTTGTATACAAAGCAGGGAGAAACAAATAATTTATTACACTACATTAGCTGGCATTCTTTTAGCACCAAAAAAATTACTCCATTCAATGAAATTTTCATGAGGTGATTAGACTGAGCAGTGAACTATCAACAGTGATAGTAAAACTGAGGATGCAAAGTATTGCATTTTGGAGAGAGAGGAAAAAAAAGAGAGAAAGAGATTATAAATATGCTTCAATTTTTATTGTGCATGTCATAATTCAAATGATGCTAAAAAGGAAAAGAATATACATGTGGAGTTTAATTTTGTTAACAGTGTTTTTTCCAAACTGCTCACCTTTAGAGGTACTAATTTCACAGACAGGGATTATGAAAGTTAAAAAGTTCAGTATGGGCTGATAGCAATTTGGGAGCTCTCATTTATGTTTTAACAGATAAACAGTGAATCAAATAATATTGAAATTCATTTTATCACAAACTATACTGCTGATTTTCAGAGAATAAGGACTAGGTTATAGTATCATCCCATTTGTAGTACATAGATAAAAAAGGTTATTATAGGTACACAAAATATAAGTACTGCAATTGTAACAACTGAAACCCAACATTTACAGAATCATCTCACTGGCTTTGTACAGTACACTGACGATTATATCACATGTTATACTCAGTTTTTAATAAATGCTACAAGCTGCAATTGTAAAGCTCTACAGATAGGTACAACTAAATATACGTTTAGACAGAGGATTGTGGAATGCCTTGCTGTCATACGTGATCAGATTAAAAGTAATTATCTAGCTTCACATGTTATGACACAGGAGACAGACATGTATTTTGATTTGCTCAGTTATAAATATCTCCATGAAGCTTCCACTCGGCCAGGTTCATTCTAGAGGCCAGGTGGTTGAGTGCTTGGACAAATGCCACTCCTTGTGTTCATCAGTGGTACACCTGATGATCATTGCATCATGACCACCATAGTTTCTGTCAGCTGGTCATGCAGATGAAAACATTGGAGACTAATACACAAGACAGTTTTTTTTACAGCTCGTGATGTTATCTAATGAGAAGTTGATTATATCCAGACTTACGGCTAGTCTATACTACGGCTGATTAATTATGATCATACTAGGTGTCTCAGGATGCGCCTTTCATGCAGTGAAATGTAATATTGAAAGAAGGATGTCTACTAAAACCAGAGTTAGTGAGAAGAACAAAGGCTGATCTTTGTCTTCTATTTTCTACTCATTAAATGTATATCTTAGCTGGCATAAATATCCTTGTGACTTCATCATGAACTGTATAAAAGACTTTGCAACAGCCACTCCACGTAAAATGATGATACAGAGTATAATGACATAATATTAAGCCTCCTAAAATAAAATAAATTGGTAACATCAAAAATGATATGAGTAAAATATCTCTTAACCCTTTCCAAACATTTGATATTAGACACAGAATGAGAAAGATATACTCCTAAGCAGTGGTGACATCACAATTGTCAATGACAAACTCATGGAAATGTCATTTAGCTAAATTTGCATGTGTTAACAATGCAGAAAGCAGTTTTTGTGGGAGGACTTTGTTCTCATCCTCCCTTTTAAGGGCTTTATCCCAGCAATCCCACTTACTTATTTTAGTCCATTTTTTCCTCTTTACAGCTGACCAGTGGCTTTCCCCATGAAGTTTCCTCACTCTTTGGGTTTAATAGGCACTTGTACACTTTCCCAGACTTACTCTCACCCATGCTCAGGCCTGTGTGGAAATCAAGGCTCATTGTACAGAATCACAGTGCTGCTAAGGAGTCTTTCTTTTTCACATGCCCATCCCTCCCCTCCAAAGGGCAGCTGTACAATTGGAATATCTGACCTCTGTGGCTTCTCAGCTAATATCTCCATCCATTTCTTCCTTAGCGCAATTCCTGCTTAGGTTCATAGGAACTTACTAGGCTATTGATCTGTGAGGAAATTAAGAAGCCCAGTCTACATCTCCAAACATGTCTTGGTATTGAATGCAGAAAGTGCCTAAGTGAGTATACACTCACCATCCCTGTATATGCACACCCATTTCTCTCCTGCCAATGGCTTAGATGGGTAGGCTGTTAATCAAATGCAGGTTGCCTAGGCCATAGTTAAGGCTTTATCCCTCTACGCCCATGATGCTGGCTTGCACTCTGACTTATTTAAATAGCCATACACTAGTGTCACACCACTTTTGAAATAGGGCAAACTTAATGAAATTGTATAGGCAAAAAGTATGCCATCAGCTGAGAAGAGGCAATACCATATATCGATACATATATGGGAGCTAAGGCCTTAATATTATGAGAGGATTGATTCTAAAGGAAAAAATGAATACTGCCCAAACCCTTTTAACTACATAATAAACATTACATGAAAATTTGGATTGGAACTAATAGTACTACCAACTCTTTACATCTGTCAACTACTTGTAATTATCGTCCATACAAAAAGAAAAGAGGGAAAATATTACCTTTGTCAAAAAGTATAACTGAACTTTTATTTATTTATGTTTGTATTTAATGTAAGAATTAATAAGTCTAGTTCTCTGTATTGCACATGAGATTATTAAATACAAAACAACAATAAACAAGGATTGCATTGCTTCTGAAATAGTGTGGAAACCAAATAAATTGTAAAACAATAATATAAGTGCTAAAATAGTAGATTTTAGAAATTTAATATAATGAATGAAGATAAGATGACCCTCTTGAATCATAATAGGCTCCTATGTTCTCCTAAAATATAGTAACATAGACATATCTTTGAATAAGGCTTCATTTCACATGTCCTACTCAAGAAAGGTAACTGATGCCAAAAGACCACAGCAGGATGATTAAATAAGATCCTACTAGGTGACTCAGGATAAGCCTTTCATGCACCCAGTTTCCCCATTACCTGACAGGTAATGGGTGTAGAGGCTCTTATGAAGGATAACAATAAGTCCTAGGGATACCCTTCAAAAACATGGCCGAAGATTTTTACACTTGCTGCTTATAGGCAACATCACTATGCAGAAACCTCTGGCAAAGGGTATTGTTCTAGTTTAGGCAGAATGAAATATAATGAATCACCCTCCCTATTTCTGATGCTAGTGTATAATCTTTGTTGCTTGCTCTGTTCTTCATATAGAAAAAATGTATTTGTTTAAATTTATTGTAAGAGTATTAGAAGAAAAACGGATATACTCTATTAAAGCTCTCTGAAAATGAAAAATTTCTTTTTCAACAACATTGACTATAATAGTACCCAGTTTGCAGTTTTCTGCACATTTATAAAATCAGCTGAATGTACAGTTTAGAGTAGAGAAAAATACATTGAGAATTAAAATTCCTAATATGGGGCCATGAGAGAGACTTGAAGTAAAGTAAGACCAATGCATTTTCTTAATTTTTAACTTTAAATATCAAAGATGAAAGAAGATTTCTGATCCTTTTAATGAGGAAAGGGGTAACACCATATCTTAACAATCTGTTAATTAATTTGAAAATTTGATTAGAACTGAATGCTTCAGCCATGTATATATTAAAAACTGAGAATGTAAAGGCTTAATCAGCATTCAAACCGGTACGGTCACCGAAACCAGCTTAACTGATAAAACAAGAACTAGATGATACAAATCTATGTTCTTAAAATCAAGTAAATCCAAACCAGCTATAACAGATGGTAACCCTTCAAATGTTTTTCCCAGTAGACAAGTAAGACTAGTAGGCCTGATAATTAGAACAGAACTAGTGTTAGGAAACTGAGATACAGAGGTATGCTGATGAGCCAATTTTGATGTCTTTCCCATTGTGGCCATAACTATCTCTGAATTGCATTAAACTACCATAGCAGCAGCAGCAGCTGTAAAGGAAGAACCCTGTGACACTGCACATGTAGGTTAGCTCAATGTCTACAGCTCCTTTAACATTACAGTGAATAGGTCTACCTGCGTGCAGTTTGCCTTTAATAGCACTTAAAATAAAAGACGCAAAAACAAATATGTCAGGTCTTTAGCTGCTAGCATATAGTTTCACTGCCAACCAGCTAGCCAGTTTTGCTAGTACCTTATCAGCTTGTTGAAGAGAAGTGCCACTGATTCGCCCATTGCTGTAATTTGCATAGATGCAGCACACTGACCTGCCAATCTCTGTAATCTGTGTTACTGTAGCTATGATTCCAACTGGCTGTCCTTGTAAGATTGGTAAAGCAGTTCCAGATGACCACTGACCATTTACCTTTTGTACAAATGTTGTAGTCTAGCTTCTGCTCTTATCCAGTTAGGTATTAGGGTTAGGCCCAGCATATGGGTTCAGCTGGTTCTTGATCAGCTGTACCTGCTTTTCTTCCATTAGACATTTGGTACTGTTAACTAATGGTTGGCAACCTATGTATACATATATAGACTGGACCACTTTAGATAATTAATGGTGCACTTGATTGAATGGCTAAATGTCTAACTGAAATTTTCAAATTGCACAACGCTGCACACATCTTTGTGAGGGAGAACTCTATTTTCTTAAATTGTGATACAGTGGGGATCTAGGAATTCGCCCTTTCCCCACTATTGCATGATCTCAGAGCTGATATATATATATATAATTAGCAGGGGATGTGGGGGGCACAGCTGGGCTGCACAGATCTGTGAGAAGGAGAACACTATTTTCTTAAATGATGGTACAGTTTGGATCTAGGAATTTGCTCTTTCATCACTACTGTTTGATTTCGGAGTAGGTAATATAATTATCAGGGGATATGGGTGGGCAGCTGGGCTTGTCCCCCTTCACAGAAATACCTACTTATTTTGCATTTGGTTTTCAGTGTTGTGTACTTCTCTTATTTCAGCTCAATGCACATCCATTCGATCAAGTGCTCCATCAATTATGTAAAGTACATCAGACTAGATATAGGGGTTGACTATATTATCTCTGTATGTACAAGCTCCAATCGCAAAGACTGTACATTCCAGCATTTAGAACTCGTGCATTTCAGCATGAATCCTGTTACCTTGAAAATCTATAAGCTCTATAAGTATGTATACAATTAGATTGGGAATACATGCAAATGTGCAAACACAAAATAATTGTTATTGTGTTTTGGAGGAAGCAAGCTCCCCTGCATCCCCTTACTTAAATAGTCTCACTGAGGTGTCTCCATCTCAGATAAAGAGTGATTATTATTAAAGCATGTAAATAAAGATAGCTTTTTCTCTACTATCCATCAGTGTTAGAGAATAACGAATCACGTGCTTTAGTGCCTTTACACATCACTACATTATTCAGCGAGTAAACACTTGCCTTTGAAACAAAACCTGAGCAAATATAGCTTGAACATAAGTCACAATAAAGCTAGATGTACACACACACACACACACACACACACACACACACACACACACACGCGTGTGTGTGTGTGTGTGTGTGTGTGTGTGTGTGTGTGTGTGTGTGTATATATATATATATATGTATATATATATATATATATATATATATGTATATATATATATATATATATATATATATATATATATGTATATGTAAGTATCTATAACACAACTTTTATTTCATTATGTGACTTTCTTGTCTGTTGTTAACTTCATAGTCAAGTTCAGAAATGTAGTGGTTAAGCTTACTGTACTGTTTCCTTATACCACTTTGAACATATCTGATGTTCTTGTTTTGTTCCAGTTTTTGCTTATTTTTTTTTCTTTTGTACTTCTAGATTTCATCAGGAAGTGTACTGCTACTTAGATTACCCCTGCAAGAGAGATTTTAATCTTAATTGCATCCTATGGTTGATTAAATTAAGGCTAGCAACAGCACAAAGAGGGAAGTCAAACATTAAAGCATGGTTGTTCATCTAGAAAATATCACTGTGTCCTATTTACTATCAAAATTTAGATCAGCTTTTTTTTCTTAAGTATACAGATAGAAGTGATGCAACTGAAAGAGTACATAAACCACATGGTGAGTTGTCACCAAGAAGAGGAAAGATATGCTTGCATACCCGAGATAAAGGGCATTGTTTATAAATGTGAAATATCTTGAGAACACAAAGACTTTTATAAACTAAGCAGTGAATGCTCAAAATCTATTACTGTCAGATAATCTAAAAGATGTATTAATGTACAGCGTGTACCTTGCTTTTAGAAATACAGATTAACAGGCAAGGCAAAGATGTACATCATTTGTTGTATGCCTGTATATCAAAGTATCCACAAATGGCTCCATTACTATCATGTAAAATGTGGCAACTGCAAGACTTCATTCCCATCATGCTGCTCTGTAGTGACTGCAGGTTGCCTGCAATTCCATTCCCATCATGCGTTTACTGACTGAAAAGCACCTGCATTTTACTTCATTCATATCATGCAGCTGTGTGGTGACTGCAGGGTACCTGAACAAATAATCACTCAACTTGCGGAGCTGCTAAGAAGCTGCATGTCACCCCATTCCCATCATCTGCACCTCTGTTATGAAAGCATAATATCTGCTAATAGCTTTATTCCTGTCTGTAACTATGGACTCAGTGTTTGAGAGATGGAAGTAAGAAACTGCCTGTGTGGTTCTTTGGGGCTTTGATCTGGAGCTTATGCTATGGTGCTGCCCTGTTGTGTTTTGTAGTATGAGGGGAAGTGCCCAAATGAATGGTGCAAAGATTATCCATCTAAGTTACCACAACCTAACAAATGCTGTTCCCATTGCATCATGTGACTGTTTCTGTGTTCAATGTTTCCTGATTACTGGAACTCCATGTCTTCCATCCATCCATCTTCAACCCCATTTTCCCATTTTTGCACATTGGGTTAGGGTATCGCATCAACAGTGGCAATCATCTAGAGCCAGTTTTGACACCACTGGGTGGCTAGCCCTGTTACTGCTGTTGTTGCATACCAGACACACACACACACACACACACACACACACAACACTCACAGCTACTGCCAGTTTAATGTTTCCAGTCCCTGCCTTCATTAATAATAAGAGGTGCTCTTTTACTCTTTGGCTTTGTGAGTGAGTAAGCACAAATGTGTTTTTCATAGTGCATGTCTGTCTGTACATATGTGTATATGTGCATGCATATGTATACATTTGTTTCTGTATGTGTATGCTTGTGTGTGTGCCTTTGTGAAAATGTGTGTGTGTGTGTGTGTGTGTGTGTGTGTGTGTGTGTGTGTGTGTGTGTGTGTGTGTGTGTGTGTGTGTGTGTGTGTGTGTGTATGTGTGTGCATGTGTTGTTATACAACACAGTAACTTAGTGATAAGATATTTGCATCATATTTCCAGGGTCTGTGTTTTAATTGAGACCTCCGGATGCCATCTGTGTGATTTTACACATTCTCCTTGTATCTATTTGCACGAGGTTTTCTCTGGGTAGTACAGTTGTTTATCACTTCCTAGAAACATGATGGTTTATTGACTGCACATTATTATACTTTATGGATTGTATTTACCCTTCCTGTTGTGGCTTGGGTTATGGCTGAACAGGGTTTGAGGACCAGATCACTTAACCAATTAACAAACAAATAAATAAAGAAGTAAATAATGTTAAATTAAGAGCTAAAGCATTAATGAATTTTACTAAACATTCCTTCTTTAAGTTATTCATAGGATTATAGGATCAAGGAGGTTACTAGGCTACTGAATCTAGAGCCCTTACAAGCCTAGCCAAGTGTTACCCTTATTTCCACAATCAGCACCTATCATCCCTGTCCAAGAGGGACATAAGTGGGACCCCTGGGTTGAATTTACGGTTCAGTCGTCCAGACTGCGTTTGATGAGAGCCAATGAACTTCTCTGCTTGACATGAGGTAGGAGTCTCTTCCAAAGTTGTGGCAACCTCTGGGAGACAAATCTGTCCCTCCAGCAGGTTCTATTAATGTCATATACCAGGTTAAGGCCATGAGAGCAGGTAACACATGTACTATTTCACTTATGGATGTGCAACATTTCCAATAAAGCAGGGTCATAGATTGCCTTATATGCAAGGTAGAGATTACCTCTGAGTAGTCTGTATGAAACAGAATAAAGTGACAGTGATTTCTGATGATCCTCATAGGAAAGATGCTGAAGATCTTGAATTTTCCTTGTGAGGAGCATGTGTGGTCTCTCTAAATGCTGCAGGTGCTTGGAAAGGCATATACCAAAAGGGGAATTGTACTTAATTATTGGCCTGATGAGGGAAGGGTACAGGGAGATTATAAATTATTTTTTCCTAGAGGCAATGCCCGTACTTATGAGATGAGCAATACAGAATGCCCTTCTTACCACTGTGGAGACATGGTGATCAAAGGTAAGGTTACTGTCAACTTGTGTGCCCAGGTCTCTCACCAATAAGTGCTTACTTAGGGTGTTGTTATTGATGTGGTAGTTAGCAGGAACATCACTCTTACCAAAAGGGATGATAATACATTTTATTGCATTGAGTTTAAAGCCATGAATTTGCCACCAGTCATTTGCTTGTGTAAGACCCTCTTGTTGGATGTTGATATTGTTTGGAGATTCTATGACCACTCCCAATTTGTAGTCATCAGCAAACTTTGTTAGCCACAGATCTTTAGTTTTAGCTTGCACTTCGGAGAAATAGATTCCAAACAGTAGAGGTCCCAGGCCTCATCCCTGTGGAACACCATTGGTTACAAGTCTGCTGTTGCAGGTGAATTCCCCTATTTTAACTATATGGGTTCCATCAGTGAGTCAGTTACTGATTCATCTAATGATATACAGGTTGATACCTAGCTGGGTGAGTTTGTCAATTATGAAACACACAAAACATCAGGATAGAAATTTTTTACTGATGTGTTTGGTACCTCACCTTACGCCTTCAAAGAATAAGTTGTTACATCAAGCAGCTTTCTTATATACATCTTGCTTAATATATTCAATTGGCCATCCTTCAATGTCCAATCAATAATTTAAAGTGCCCATCACACATTACACATTGCCCATGTTTAACTGTGCATAACATATTTTATACAAAATTCCAAAGTTACTGAGATGAATCCCACCTTTTTCTAATATTAAAATCTGATAAAAGCAACGTCATTCCATTCCCATTCATAAAATGTGAGCTTTTCAACCATGCAACTAACAATGTCAGTTTACTTATTGTAAACATTAGTGTCTAAATCCATATGTAAACCTTTGGGATGTAGTGTCCTGAAGTTTATTATACATTTGGACTCCAACATTAACAACTTGCTGGTATCCACTTCCCTGTCATAAGATTTGGGTTTATCCAACACACTGAAAAAAAAGTTTCTACTGAACCACTATGTGCCTGAATAAAATGTGTGGCTACCGGATTCCATGATTCTTTTCTTGACAGCTCTTTTAGTCTGTCCAATGTACCATTTTATCTGCATGCACCCACAACCTATGATATAGACAATTCCACTAGATTCACAAGTATATGCTTCACTCACTTTCTAGACCTTGCCATTAATGTTAACCCCATTCAAGTTTTTAATTTTCTCACAGACTATAGTTTCTACATGGAAAACTTCCCCTAGTGTTTTGTACTTTGTATGGTTTGCCATATGATAAAAGCTCTTTTAAATTACTAGATCTCCCATGGAAAAACACTATCCTTTCCAGGAAAATGTCCCCATATCTTTCATCATTCAGAACTATTGGCCAATATCTGCACACTAACTCCTTCAGCTTATCCTAAAAGGGAGAATATTTAGTGACAAAAAAGGGGATTTTTCCAATCCATCTCATTACTTGGATTGACCTGATACTGTCCAGTCTCTCCCTAGTGCTCCATGTTAGGCCTAGCTTTCTCCTGGCCTTGCTTTCCGCGGCCATTAAGACATCTTCCTGATAGCCTCTTACATATAATCTGCTTTTTACTCTGCTGAGTTCATTCAACAGTTCATCTTTATCTGACGTATTATTGGCTATCCTTAAAAACTCACCATATGGCAAAGACGCCAAAAGATGGGGGGGGTGCATACTATCTGCTGTCAAAAAATTGTTCACAGCCATTTCCTTGATGTATGGTCTTACTTGCAGTTGGAAGGGACTGCAGTGGGAGCTGTGTATGCTCCCACATGCACAGTAATATTCATGGATTATTTTGTGAAAATGAAATTGTACAACATGACGTTATAAGAACAAGGTGGTATTTTTTAAGAGATACATTGATAATTTCATATTCATTTGTAGCAGAGACATGGAAGAGTTTGAAAACTTTATTAACATGTTGCAGGATAATCAATTTGGCTTAGAATTCACATACAAGACAAGTAAAGAAGTAATACATTATTTGGACTTGGAGTTCTATGTGGATGACAATTGTAGGGTGGCTCACAGACCATACATCAAGGAAATGGCTGTGAACAATTTTTTGACAGCAGATAGTATGCATCCCCCCCCCCCCATCTTTTGGTGTCTTTGCCATATGGTGAGTTTTTAAGGATAGCCAATAATACGTCAGATAAAGCAAGAGAGCATCTGGGAAAGAAAAAAATAATAATTTTTAAGCTTGTTTCCTGACTTTCCTGTAAGTAGTCTAGACTGTTTGTAGGCATCTGAGCCCCCATGCCTTTCTGTGTTGGAGGGAAGCCTTCTAGTTTCTTAGAACTAGCCAGTTTTCTAGTTTTAGCACTCAAATCAGTTTCTTTGAACTCAGCACTTGTTCAGAACTCGTTGTAAGCACTAAATAAGCTGCAAATTACTACAGCACTCAACTTTCCTCACTTGCCTAGCGGAAAGCAGTTTTTAGTACTTAATAAATAAGCACCTATCCAGGCATGTCTAAGGGTCAGCTCCCAGTGATTTCTCCTGTCTACCTGACAAATCTGGGCATCTTGGGGCAATGCAGCAATTGCCTCATGTACACAGACAACCCTCTCCTCCTACCACCCAACACTGCAATCTGTGAGAGATGCACTTATATAGCCAAACTGGAAGCAAAGCTCTCTTCACCCAAGACTGGACTAGACAGTCAAGAGGAGAAGGTAAACACTTGCACCACACCACACTCATCACATAGTCCCTGAAAACCTACACTACCAAAACACACACATAGAAACACAAAACACACACTTACATTCACGGAGGCTCTCAATAAAAACCTGCCCAAACATCAGGGACCTCCAAAGCAGAAATGCAAGCAAACTCCACAACCCAACACAACCCAAATGACACATAGCCCACAAACTCAGTGTGCCACTCAACCACAGCCCATAAGGCATAACAATGTACCCAACACTCTAGTCATAGGTGACTCTATAGTCAGGCACAGTGATGTTCCACTCACCAGGCTAAACAAGGAGAAAGTTACTGTCAGCTGCCTGTCAGGTGCCAGGATCCACCACATAATGCACGCACTTAGGTCACTCCACAACAAGTACAAATATGACATGTCATTGTCCATGTTGGTGTGAATGACCTGAGATGTACCTCCCTGGACTACATGAAAAGAGACATGGAGGAGCTCTCCAATCTTGTAGCCCAGGCAGGTATGACCCTAGCCCTGAGTAGCATCCTGCCATCACCCAGAATGATACCACAGTACAAGGACAAAATGACTGACTTCAACAATTGGCTAAGCTTCTGGTGTCATGCTAAGGGGATCCAGTATTTGTCTGCCTGGAACGACATGATCGACAGACCACGATGCTTTGCCAGAGATGGCCTGCACCTGTCGCCCTTGGGATTCCAAATACTGGCTAAGGGTCTTGCCACCCCTATAGTGCCTTTTTTAGGCAAGGTTCAAATGACAAATTCACCACCATAACAGGTACAAGCAAGCAAAATCTGAGGGTAATGCTACTCAATGCTAGAAGTCTAAACCTCAAAATGCACTCATTCGAGGCACTCCTTAAAATGGAGAACATCGATATCTATGCAGTTACAGAGACCTGGTTCAAAGCTCCAGAGAGCACCCCTGCATTACCAGGCTATAATTCATACCACACCTTTCGGCCATCTAACCCAGAATGAAGCACTAAAGGTGGAGGCGTGTCCATATTCATTAAGGATATCCACACCTCCAGGCTAGTTGCACAGCATAATGCATCCGAGATTATCCAAGTGCAACTAACTTTGGGCAAGACCGCAATCCAAATTGTAGCTTGCTATAGACCACCCACCATGCCCCAGGATTCCCACTCCTCATTTATTGATACACGGGAAAGTATTAGGGTACAACCCAACGCCCTAATAATGGACGATTTCAACTACCCTACCATTAACTGGGAAAACTACTCATGTACCAACTGTTTTGCTCAACGTTTTCTGGAATTCATAAATTCCAACGCCTTGGATCAACGTATTCACAACCCAACAGGGGCAGCAATATCCTAGACCTGGTCATTACCAACATGGGAAACCGGTGTTCCACACCAGAGGTCAATTCCTTGTTGGTCAGATCCGACCACAAGCTAATCGCCCTAGACATCCACATCCCGCCCCCACCCCCAATTAGGGAAACCACCATAAAAAACTTCTCCAAAGCCAACTTCACACTTCTTAAGACAGAAGTGGCAAACTTCATGACACCCATGCAGATGGACAATAGAGGTACGACTGCTGAATCCTACACAAATACACTTTATAAGCACTTACACGAGTGCATGAATCATGCTATCCCTAGTAGAACCAAGATGCTATCCTCCAAAAAAAAGGAAGCCAATCTGGTGGTCCTCTGCCATAAGCAAACTCTACAACAGAAGAAAGAAACTGTTGCAAAAAATAGTAAAATCCCATGACTGGAGGAACTCCATGGTCAACCTCAGTAAGAAGCTGAGATCCCTCATAAAATCCTCCAAAGCTAGTTACAAAAACAAAATTGCCACTGACTCTAAAGACAACCACAAAGCATTCTATAGCTATGTCACGAATCTCAATGGCAACACTCAGATCTGCTCTGAGTTACAGCAGAATGGCACTAAATATACAGAACCAACTGATATTGCCAACATCCTGACAGATAGGTTCAGTGCTAACTTTACCCCCCTCTCACCCCCTAGAGGGCCCATCTCTATACCGGAAGATACAAAGTTCCTGCAATCATGACTGCACAGGTAAAAAACACACTCTCCAAAGCCAAGAACACAGCATCCATGGGACCTGACAATATCCCACGCTGCGTTCTACATGAACTACAGAATGAATTAACATCCTACCTAAGTACCATGTTCAATCATGGCCTCACCTCAGGCTTTGTGCCCACTGAATAGCGCACTACAATGGTTATCCCACTCCACAAAGGGGGAGCCACGATGGACCCCAGGAACTACCTTCCCATTAGCCTGACGAGCCTGGTCTGCAAGGCCATGGAACGTATCATCATGGAACACATAAACAAAGACATTGGTAATCTCCAAACTCTGGACACTACCCAGTTCGGGTTTGTAAAAGGCAGATCATGTCTCCTAAACCTGATTGGCTTCTTTGAAGCAGTCACCAAAGCTATAGATGAGGGTAAGGTGGTAAAGCACAGCTTATCTAGATCTTGCCAAGGCTTTCGACACCATCCCCCACTCTGGAATTATAGATAAGCTCACTAAACTAGGTATAAATCCCTATGTCACAAGATGGGTTGCCAACTGGCTCACGGACAGAACCCACACTGCGAAACTAGCAGACTCCAAATCCAACTTCAGACCAGTGCTAAGTGGAGTACCACAGGGTTCAGTCCTGGGTCCTCTCCTGTTTGGTATCTACTTCTCTGAAGTACAGGCTAACACAGAAGGTCTTTGGCTAACAAAGTTTGCAGATGACTGCAAACTAGGAGCCATAATCAAAACTCCTAACGATGTGGACATACTACAAAAGAGCCTCACTGAGACAGATGCCTGGTGTCAAAGCCATAGCCTGAAGCTCAACGCCAAAAGGTGAATTGTCATCCCCTTTGGTAAAAACTCTGTACCCATGAACTACCACATAGTTGGTAGTCTACTTAATGCCGAAAATGTGATAAGAGACCTTGGAACACAGGTGGACAGTAGTCTCTCCTTTGATAATCGCATCACCACAGTGGTCAGGAAATCCTTCTACGTGGCTCACCTCATCACAAAAGGTTTCTCAACTAGAAAAAAGAGGTCATTGTTCCCCTCTACTCATCACTCATTAGACCCATTATAGAGTACAATGCCCCTTTTGGTTTGTACCTCAGAAGACATCTATAACAACTGGAAAGGCCACAGAAATACCTCACAAAGAGGATTACTGGCCTCAAACAGATGCTCTGCGCAGACCCCCATCTCAAAAAACTCCAGCTTTACTCCATCGCATATCGCCTACTCAGAGGCGATCTCTGCCTAACATACAAAGCTATGTCAAACCCAGAGCTGTTGGACATGCTTCACTTAAACAAATCCCAATCCCTCCGAGCTACACGCTCTAGAGACCTAAACCTTGTCACCACAATAAACAGAAGATGCTGGAGGGACATATTCCTGTCCCAGAGACTTCCCATACTCTGGAACAGACTACCTATCTATGTCAAACAGAGCTCCTCATTAGCACTCTTCAAGAAAAATCTTGATGATTGGATGGGAAATAGGAAATTCACCCCAGGGATCACTTCTGTGGCTCTGCTCGACAGGGGCACAGGAAAATAATTTTCTTGGGTGGCGAAAGCCAGGGTACATTTATGGCTAGGCTTATATAGGCCCTAGGGCCAATAGCCTAGTATCTACCTATGAACCTATGAACCTATGAACTGTTGAATAAGTTCGGCAGAGTAAAAAACAGATTATATGTAACCGGCTATCAGGAAGATGTCTTAACAGCCACGGAAAGCAAGGCCAGGAGAAAGCTAGGCCTACCATGGAGCACTAGGGAGAGAGTGGAATGCATTAGACGGTATCAGGTCAATCCGGGTAATAAGATGGATGGGCAAAATCCCCCTTTTTTGTCACTAAATGTTCTCCCTTTTTGGATAAACTAAAGGTGTTAGTGTGCAGATATTGGCCAATAGTTCTAAATGATGAAAGATATGGGGACATTTTCCCAGAAAGGATAATGTTTTCCCATGGGAGATCTAGTAATTTAAAAGAGCTTTTATCATATGGCAAACCGTACAAAGTACAAAACACTAGTGGAAGTTTTCCATGTAGAAACTGTATAGTCTGTGAGAAAATTAAAAACTTGAATGGGGTTAACATTAATGGCAAGGTCTACAAAGTGAGTGAAGCATATACTTGTGAATCTAGTGGAATTGTCTATATCATAGGTTGTGGGTGCACACAGATAAAATGGTACATTGGACAGACTAAAAGAGCTGTCAAGAAAAGAATCATGGAACATCTGAGTGATATAAGAAGGAACAGGATGGAAAATCCGATAGCCACACATTTTATTCAGGCACATAGTGGTTCAGTAGAAACTTTCTTTTTCAGTGTGTTGGCTAAACCCAAATCTTATGACAGGGAAGTGGATACCAGCAAGTTGTTAGTGTTGGAGTCCAAATGTATAATAAACACTACTTCCCAAAGGTTTAAATATGGAATTAGACACTGATGTTTACAATAAGTAAACTGACATTGTTAGTTGCATGGTTAAAAATCTCACATTTTATTAATGGGAATGGAATGACATTGTTGTTGTCTGATTTTAATATTAGAAAAAGGTGGGATTTATCTCAGCAACTTTAGAATTATGTATAAAATATGTTATGCACAGTTAAACATGGGCAATGTGTAATGTGTGATGGGCACTTTAAATTATTGATTGGACATTGAAGGATGGCCAATTGAATGTATTAAGCAAGATGTATATAAGAAAGCTGCTTGATGTAACAACTTATTCTTTGAAGGCGTAAGCCGAGGTACCAAACACATCAGTAAAACTTTTCTATCCTGATGTTTTGTGTGTTTCGTGGTTTATTTGGAGGTGTATGTGTTTTTGAGTTTGTCAATTATGCCTGAGTCGGGGATAGCGTCAAAAGCCTTGACTAAGTCTAGGTAGGCTGTATGCATGGTATTCACAGATTTCCCCTTATCAGGGGCATTAGTGACTGTCTTGAAGAAGTCCACCAGGATTAACAGGGAAGATCTCCCTTTGACAAATCCAAATTGAGTAGGGTCAAGTGTTTGGAGGTTACCAATTTCTTTGTTGATAAGGTCCATGATGACTCTCTCCATGGCCTTGTAAGGCTAGTCAGGCTAATAGGTCTATAGTTCTTGGGGTCAGTGTATGCACCCTCTGTACAAGTGGATAACGGTGGCCTTTTTCCATTCAGCTGGGATGAAGCCAGTGCTTAGGCTATGATTGAAAAGCAGTTATCAGTGTTAAAAAGGTAGGCACTTCAAACTTGAAACAAGTTGTGTTCTAACAATTCACCCATTATTAAACCTTTTATACTGACCATTCTTACTAAATAATCTGCTCTTACCAGTGTATGTACTTTGTTAAAGATGGATCTGAGGAAGTCCAACATGCAAAAGCACTTTCATTTACACACTGATAACCCTTTGTTTTAATATGTTGTTAAAACACTTGGATATATTTAAAAGCTATTCCATCACTAAGACAACATCGGATTCCAAATGGTAATACTTGGAGCCTAAATGGTCACTTATCTGTAATATTCAAATAGAGTAAAACCAACTACTCCAATTACGTGCCACAGTTTCCATCCTATCAGAATCTCATTCATATAGACTATAACCAACTCCAATAGCTATATGCCATAGCTGGACCTATCAACTGTTTAGTGTCTACAAAAATTCATGTTGCTTGAATGTAGTACTTCTATCAGAAAAATCCATTTTGATGGTTACTGCACTTTATCCATCTTTGAATAAAGCCCTTTTTTTTAAAAAAAGAACAGCCTGCATGAAATTCTTCAGAAAGGAGGGGATGATATAATTAAAGGTAAACCTGATCATTTAATTTGAAGTATTACAGGCAAGAAGCTTTCAGGAGAAAGATGACACTTCTGGCTGGGCATATTTAATGAAATGATTCCTAGAAGTTTGCAGCTTGCCCTGACCTTTAACCCTTAAGGGGTAGGTGGAATCCTACCGATCTGCTCATTCACCATATGTGATAATTCTGGACTATGATGTACTAGGGGAGAAAGAGTTTTGTAGTAGGTTAGGATGTTTTCTGTAGTCTACAGAAGATTTATGAAGTAACAACAATGCAGCACAGTCAGCCAATAAAAAATAAATAAATAATTACAGCTATATTCAAATGAAAAGTAAATGTAAGTTGGAAGTGGATAAGATTCTTATTAACGTGTATAGTACTTAGCATACAGTGTAATAAAACAGATGTAAAACTGATAAATCATTGTTTACTGATGGATTTTAGGGAGAAAAATACTGATGTGTGGATCACCTCAATGACTGACCAACTGTACAGTGCATTTGTATGTTATAGCAAAAGGAATTAGTGCTGAAAAAAAATTTGAATACTTTGCGCATCTGTGAGAATGAAGATGAAGTAAAGTGATCAATCCATAGTGGGCAAAACTCTTTACTACACTGCGATAGTGTGTGTGTTATACTGATGTGTCTAACAACTTTTGAATTTGATAATTCCAGAGAGGAGCATTTCATTATGCCTTCTGTCCAAACCTCTCAGCTGTCCCTGATTTTACCTGATAGGTTTGCCCTTTCCCTCCTAAAGGTTTTGAATTTCTGGTAAATCGCTGAGAATTGCAGTCAGTCATTAATGTCAGACAGTTTCATGCTGCCTATTGTTCTGAAAATGTATGTTGATGCAAAACCTGTTCTAATGACATTTTAAGTGAATTAAAAACATATATAAAAACTGTCCCTGATTTGCTCATTTGTCCTCCCATTATTTTTGGAGTTGTCCATAATTCTTAACAAAGAAGATGACAGGTATGCTGCTGCTGTTTGTTCAACCGTGCTAAATGATTTAACCAATTTTCAAAGCTAATACAACACTTCACTCTTCTATGGTTTCTCATTCTTTTTTTTTTCTTTTTCTGTAAATGGAATTCTAGACAAATCCAAAATGTATGTGATTCACACATCCATAGCTTTCTCCCTAAAAGTGATTAAGCAATCCATTGGTAGACAATAGTTTATTAGTTTTACATTTGCTTTGTTGCACTGTTTAAAAAGCACTATTCACCCTGTTCCTTCTTAGGTTCATAGGTTCATAGGTGTGTACTAGGCTAATGGCCCTGGAGACTTTACAAGCCTAGCCCATAAGATTACCCTGGCATCGTGCCACCCGACCTTAGTTCCTAGTGCCTATGTCGAGCACAGCCACTGGAGTGATCCCCAGGGTGAATTTTCTATTTCTCTTGAAGAGGGACAGTGAGGTGCTCTGCTTGACATGTATGGGAAGTCTATTCCAGAGCATATGTAGTCTCTGGTTTATAAACCTGTCCCTCCAGCAAGTTCTGTTGATTGTGTTAATGAGGTTGAGGTCTCTGGAGTATGTGGTGCGGAGGGATTGGGATTTCTTTAGATGTAGCATTTCTAACAGAGCTGGGTCAAACATGGCTTTGTAAGTCAGGCAGAGATCACTTCTAAGTAGGTGATATGAGACAGAGAATAGTTGAAGTTTTTTGAGTCTGTCCATATAGGACAAGTGTTTAAGGCCTAGGATCCTCTTTGTGAGGTACTTTTGCAGCCTCTCCAGTTGTTGCAGGTGCCTAGTGCATATGGGGCATTGTACTCGATGATTGGCCTAATGAGGGAAGAGTAGAGCGAGACAATGACCTCTTTCTTCCTGGATGCAAAACCCTTAGTAATGAGATGTGCCACATAGAAGGACTTTCTGACCACAGTGGCAATGTGGTGGTCAAAAGAGAGGTTGCTGTCAACCTGTGTTCCCAGATCTCTTATAATGCCTTCTGTGTTTAGTGGACTTCCATCGATGTGGTAATTCATGGGAACTGGATTTTTCCAAAAGGGGATGACAACACATTTTTTGGCAATGAGCTTAAGGTCATGGTTCTGCCACCAGTAGTTCATCTCAGTGAGGCCTTTCTGTAGGATGTCAACATCACTTAAGGAGTTAATAATAGCTCCCAACTTGCAATTGTCTGCAAAATGTGTCACCCAGAGTCCATTCATGTTGGCCTGGACTTCAGAGAAGTAGATACCAAACAGGAGAGGACCCAGGACTGAACCCTGTGGGACTCCACTCATGACTGGTCGGCAGTCTGACTTAGAGTCAGCTACTTTCACACTGTGGGTTCTATCTGTGAGCCAGTTTGCAACCCATCTAGTGATATAGGAGTTGATGCCCAGCTTAGTGAGTTTTTCTATGATTCCTGAGTGGGGAATGGTATCAAAGGTCTTGACCAGATCAAGGTAGGCTGTGTGAACCACTTTGCCTTCATCCACAGCTCTGGTGACTGACTCAAAGAAGTCAACCAAGTGGAGCAGGCATGATCTACCCTTCACAAAACCAAACTGTGAGGGATCCAGAGTTTGGAGATTCCCTATATCCTTGTTTATTAGGTCCATGATGATGCATTGCATAGCTTTGCATATCAGACTCATCAGGCTAATGGGGTGATAGTTCCCAGGGTCTGTAGTCGCTCCTCCTTTGTGGAGAGGGATGACTGTAGCAGTGCGCCATTCGGTAGGGACAAAGCCTGAGGTGAAGCTGTGATTGAACAGGGCACACAGGTGAGGTGCCAGTTCACTCTGTAGTTCATGTAGAACACAGCCAGGGATATTGTCACATCCCATGGAAGCTGTATTCTTGGCCTTGGACAGTGCTGTTTTAACCTGTGCAGCAGTAATACTGGGTGCCTAGCAATCTACTGGTATTGTGATTGGTCCTTTGGGGGGAGGGGTCAAGTTGGCACTGAATCTGTTAGCCAGTATATTGGCAATATCTGTTGGCTCGGTATAGGAGGTACCACTGTGCAGTAGCTCAGAGCAAATCTGGGTAGTGCCATGAAGATTCTTTACATAACTATAGAAGGCCTTGTGGTTGTCTTTACTATATGCTGCAATTCTGTTTTCATAGCTAGCTTTAGAAGATTTGATGAGGGATCTCAACTTTTTGTTGAGGCTGATAAGGGAGTTTTTCTGGTCTTGGGACTTCACCTTATTCCGCATCAGTTTCCTCCTTCTGTTGTAGAGTTTGTTTATGGCAGGGGACCGCCAGATTGGCTTCCATTTTTTGGAGGAGAATGTCTTGGTTTTATTGGGTATGGCAAGATCCATGCATTTGTGTACGTGTTCGTACAGAGCATTGGTGTATGATTCTGCAGTCATGCAACTATTCTCCATTTGCATGGGTGCCATGAAATTAGCCACCTCTGTTTTTAGGAGCCCAAAGTTAGTTTTGGAGAAGTTTTTCATGGTGATTACCTTTGTGTGTGGGGGGGGGGGGGGGTTGGATGTGGATTTCCAAGGTGATTAGTTTGTGGTTGGATCTAACCAGGGAGGAGTTGACTACTGGTATAGAGCAACAGACGCCCATGTTAGTAATGACCAGGTCAAGGATGTTGCTACCTCTAGTGGGGGTAAAAATGAGCTGGTCCAGGCCATTTGAATTAATGAATTCTAGGAAACGTTGGGCAAGTGTATTGGTACATGAGTAGTTTTCCCACTTAATGGAGGGGTAATTGAAGTCACCCAGTATGAGAGTGTTAGGCTGGACCCTAATATTCTCCAGGGTGCTTAGGAATGTGGAGTGTGAGTCTTGGGACATGGTTGGGGACCTATAGTAGGCTACGACCTGAATCGTTGTCTTTCCCAATGTTAGCTGCACCTGAACTATCTCAGATGCATTATGTTGGGCTACCAGTCTGGAGGTGTGCGCATCTTTATGAATATGGAAACACCACCACCTTTGGAGCTTTGGTCCAAGTTCTGGGGCCAAAAGGTGTGGAATAAGTTATAGCCTGGTAGTGCAGGGGTGCTTTCTGCTGCCTTGAACCAGGTCTCTGTTACAGCACAAATGTTGATGTTCTCCATTTTATGGAGTGCTTCGAGCGAGTGCATTTTGAGATTTAGACTTCTAGCGTTGAGCAGCATGACCCTCAGATTGCATTTGTTTGTAGCTGTTAAGCTGTTATGGTGGTAATTTGGTCTTTGGAACACCACCTAAAAAGGCATTTTAGGGGTGGCAAGAGCCTTGGCCAGTATCCAGAAGCCCAGGAGTGACAGATGCAGGCCATGTCTGGCAAAGCATCGAGGTCTGTCAATCATGTCATCCCAGGCAGACAGATACTGGATCCCCTTAGAATGACACCAGAAACTTAGCCAATTGTTGAAATTAATCATTTTCTGCTTGTACTGTGGTATAACTCTGGGTGATGGTAGAATGCTGCTCAGGGTGAGGGTCATACCCGCCGGGGCTACATAATCGGAGATCTCCTTCCACTTGAATATGACTGTGTTTATTTGCATGACTGAGTACCTGACTGTCATGCAGACAGATTTCTTTGTACTAAAATCTTTGTTCTAAAATCTGCTGCAGACTACAGAAAACATGGCAACCCCCTATAGAACTCTTTCTGTCCCCTCTATTACAGCATCCGAAGGCAGGGCTGAATGACATGGAATCAGAAAAGTAATTTAACAGTTGCTCATCATACAGTAAACAGAAACACCATTCCATTAAAGATAAATAAATATAGGCCCACTGAAGTAATTAAAGCAAACTACACCTTTTAAAATAAGAAAGCCCACTTTACAAGTTGAGGGCACAATTAAAACAAAAAGAAATACTAAAAAAAACTTTGCATTTGATCTTTAATGAAATAGAATCCAATACTGATTTTAGTGTTAATTTATATAAAATCAGTGAGAATGGTAATAGAAATATAAAACAAATGAAAGGAAATGAGATTTCTATAAGAAATAAATTAAAATTCTTAAGACTAGTTTATCCTTCTTCTAATGAGAAGTAAAGAAGTTAAATATGGCTAACACTTTGAATTTGGTGCAGACTAGAATTCCAATTTTACACTGCTATTATTTCTCTTTGTTAAGAGTAGGAAATGTTAAAAAACTTGCTTGTTGTGGATGATTACCTTTTTTATTTTCCATTTAGGGGGAATATATGAGGTGAACTGGATTAAGATAGTTATACAAAGGATGCCACAGATAGAGTTTCAACCTCACCACTGCTTCGCAGTGTAATGTTGGTGCACAAATGTGGGGCCTTACAATAACTTTCCACTGGGTACCCAGATACGTGGAGGAGGGGAACTATGGTCCTTGCTTCCACTCCAATGTCCACAAGTAGGTCTGATATCCACCAGAGAAAAAGTCTCTTGAGTCACACAACTGGCACACAACAGGTTAAAATAGAAAAATTGTACACAAATGTGATTCACTAAGCAATTCACCAATTGCAGCCTGCCATCAAGAGCAAACAAATAATGTTCACTGTTGTCCTGTGTATTGACTTCAAACATTCACAGCTAGCCTAGAAACTCACACTTACAAGACAAATCGTTGACTAATCACCTCAGGCTCTTTCTCATCCCCCTCTCTCTGTGAACTTTAGTGTTGTCCATTGAGAATACCCACAGTGACTACTTTTCAAACAGTTTATTACTTTCAAACAAACACACACACACATACAATTCCCCAGTTCCCACAGCTTTCATCCTGGTATGATAGATCTGATACTACACTACATTATTGGACTATGGATTTACCAGTTACAGAACCTTTCTTGATCAGTAGATCATTACAAATATAAAAACACATCAGTGGTAATGTGCTAAGTGGCCTGCTTGGAGGTGGATGCAGCCACTTGGCATGTTACAATAATGAGTAATATCATCTTCTTAACTCATAAATAATACATAAATACATAGCCACAAGATCTTAAAAGTGAATACATAAAAAAAACTGGAAAATAAAGAAATTAATACTGATACCAGTTAATTACAGGCCTACATGAAATTTTCCCATTACTTCATTGAAGAACAAATACAATTCTTCTGTCACTGTTAAAACATCTTACTGATATAATTCCACAGTACAATTAAAGTTGCAAATTTCACAAAGCTTAAATAGAGCTTACTACTATGTTACAGTCTGAACTAAGTCAAGGAACAAAGAACAGATATCATATTTTACATCAGTTTCTCTTCCATGATATCACAAAGACTATAAGATATAAGATGATAAAATGTTTATAGAATGATGGAGTGCTTGGAATACCATGGAAGATCTTGACTCAGCCTTTACATAAAAATGGTATTGATTTGCTACATTGAAATTTATATGCCAACGTAATTATTTTTAGGTGCTTAATAGAGTTCAGGTCTGGTAGTTATTATACTGACCTATATATTCTACTATTACTGCAAGCAGACTTCAATAAATCACTTGACTACTTATGCTTATACATGGTCAGTCTTAATACAATCAAAAGTTAGCCTTTGTTATATAGAATGATAGTCCAATATATAAAAAATTCCAGACACATAATCTCTGCCATGCAGGTAATTGTACTTTTGAGAAAGTACTTTAATACAGAGTATTGAAATATGTCAGTTCAGGTATTAATAAAAGAATATCAAATAATATGGTCAATCAGATTATTTTCCCTAATAATCTCACTAAACATATCAGTTTTATTTTCTAATGAGAACTATGCAACGATACTCAAGAATATACTGTTCTGTGATTACTTTCTGCAATAATGTGATTATATAATGATGCATTTAGAAAAGTTAAATCTAAAAAATATATTATTAAAAACTGAGAAACCCAAATGTCAAAAACCTTATGCTCCACAATGCCAGAAATAATGCCTAAAACCCATTACTGATGGATTTGCTGCACATTAGTGAGTCAAATGGCATCAGAAATACTCAGTATAGGGATCTAAACCTCTTCTGCAACATCAGCAGAACAGTTTAGAGGGACAGGTATATCTCACAGAGGATACCACTGCTATGGAACAGACTCCCCATCCACATAAATCAAAGATTATCCCTGTTCATATTCAAGTGCAACTTAGATGTATGGATGGGGAACAGAAAATTCACCCAAGGACTTCCCCCTGTACTACTAATGAACAGAAGCAGCTCCTAAATAC
This sequence comes from Protopterus annectens, assembly GCF_019279795.1. Taxonomy (NCBI): domain Eukaryota; kingdom Metazoa; phylum Chordata; order Ceratodontiformes; family Protopteridae; genus Protopterus; species Protopterus annectens. The sequence continues at coordinate 291,153,998 of NC_056737.1, forward strand.
TTTATCACATGCATAGGTTCCCTCAAATTATTTATGGTATGATCCCAGTTATTCTCATTAGGGATAATATATAATTATCGACATTGGATGGGTAAGTCCATTTTCTAACCAAATGGGATTGGTTATTTTGAGCACAAAAAGGAAAATTGGCTAAGCTTAAAATGACCTTTAAGGACAGCTAGCCTATTACTTACCTATAGACCTATAAAACACATATCTGTGTAAAATTAAGTCCCCCACATCCCCTAAACATAATAATATAAACTTTACAGTCACAATAACATGAAGAAGGGTGAAAAATTCCAACACAAAAGAATGACTTTAGCGCATGTATAAAAAATGCACTGGCAGTGATTTTAAACAGCAAACACTCTTCACTGTTTTGATCCCCAGTGTCTTATGCATCTGATGCTTGGGAACAGAGACTCGGGCAATGTGTAGAGAAGTCAAAATTAGCAGCAAATAGTGTCATCGACTTCAGCTTTGTTAACTTGCCTATAACTAAGCAGTGTATACTGTAAAATAAAACATAAACAAACAAAGAAACTGTAAAACACCGCACCATAAAAATAGAAAAACGGGTTAAATTAACTAAAATTAAAATATAAAACATATACAGTATCAAGACATTTATATGAAAACTGAAGCTGTTTATCTGAGCAGCTAATTATCTATAGAGGTTCTAGAGATTTAGAAATCCAGTATGAAATATTACTTGTGTTTTATTACACATATTTTCAGTTATACAAAATGCCTTTTATAAATTCATCCAAGTGCTGGTATTGTGATACTTAGGAAGCCAATATAATATTCTACCAGTAGCAAGTTTGTAATTGGTCGACCAGAACAAATGACAAAAACCATATGTTTTAGGGCCTTAAAATTACATTGAGTGCTTATATATTTTGATTGTGTAGGACACAAATATGGACAATTTGGCTCAATGACATAAGACAAAAGTTCATCTTACAGCCATCACAATGAAGAGAAAAATATTGCCTGAGAGGAAGACTAATTGTCTCCCATCCTTTCCAGAAAAGAATTGAGAGACATTCACAGAGTTGTTTTATTACAACATTTCATGTAGAAATTGTGTAGAAGGCTAAAATTTGGTATGACATTATTTGTCTTTCCTTCCATCAGTTCCTAATGTGTTTTTCTTATTCCCTTTTGTATAGTATTATTGTAGCCCTTGTATACCATTCATCAATACTGAATAATGATGTTGACCTTAAATGTACAAATATAGAAATGAGATTTTTTTTTAAAGAACCATAATTAGGGGTAATATGTAATTATCAGCCATGGAATGGTTAAGGCCAATCTATAACCGAATGGGGTAGGTTATTTCAAGCCCAAAAAGGGAAACTGACTAGGTTTAAAATGGTCCACAAGGGCAGCTAGCCTAATACTTACCTATGAACCAATAAAATAACTAAAAGAAAATATTCCTGCCTAGCTGCAAATGTAGAATGCAGCGGATTAATCAATTTGAATCTATCAGCTCAGGGAACTGTTGTATATCTATGAAAATATTGCATAATTCCTGTTTTCTTTTTGGATGAGTTTACTGGTTGCTGACAAATGTTCAGCTATCATGTTAACATATGAAAAGGCTTTGCACTGCACGGTTCTTGTGTAGCTTGATGGGGAAGTAGACCTTAGGAGTTTCTACAATCCATTTATGGACTGTTCTCTGTCTTATCTTCTCTTTTGTTCACACTGTTTGGGTTTGTTTCAATCTTTCTTTCACAATTGTGTTTCATAACTGATGTTAGCAATTCAGATGTTTGAAATGATGTCTAGCAGGCCTTCAAGTGATAAAAATAGAATACCTTAACATTATGTATGATAGTTCAAATAAGAAGCAGCAAACATATCCCCCAGAAGGAAAATAAACATAAATACAAATTACATACACTTTTTGCAAGGAAATTTGATTAAATTAAACTATAATAAAATAGCACTACTCAGATATTGTAAATAAGATTAAAAGTAAAATGAATGAAAAAGATTTGAAATATATAATTAACTGAGGTTAGAAATAGAAAATGTTAGTTAATTTTCCGAAGAAGGAAAGCTAGATAGATAAAAAAAACTTATACTATATGATGTTATTTATGTTGATATTAAGGGACTATTTCTAATTAATTTAAAATACTTAATTTTTTAAAACTATTTGCATTGATTTGTTTTTATTTACACATTGCTCCATAGATAATTTAATAGCTTTAAGATAACAAATTTACCATATCAAAAAAAAATCTACCCAATTTTGGGTCTCTAGATTTTTCCAATTTTAGTAATGTAAAACTAGAGTAATGTGAAGCCATAGATCAGGATAAATAATTCATGTTTTGGAATTTTAGAGATTCGGATAGGTAGGATAGGAAAATGCCATGTGACAATTTATGTATTAAGTATATCTATTTCTGAATATTACTGAGTAGTATTTTCACATTTGCTTAGTATATTTGCATTGCCAGAAAATATACAGTATATCAGCATTGTTGGCACTACAGTCTTGAGAATTGCCAGCGTAGTTTGGGAAAAATCATGCTTTTTTCAGATGTTAAATTGGAATTACTTAATATTATAACGTGTGTAAAGAACAGTTTCTTGAATGGGATATTTGTTAAACTGTTAATAGACATTTCAGTCTTTTCATTATCTAGGTATGTTGGTTCATAATTGCTCCAAATGTTACAGAAAAGATAGTTATTAAATTTATATTGGTTTGCTAATTCATACACTTTTGATAAGGCCTTGTTCTGTACTAGAGTAGAAAAAAATGGTTTACAAAGGAAATTGAATTTAATTGTCATTGATTGCATGTAAATGTATTTCTTATATGTACATAATTTGATTAATTAGAGGCATGTAACCTTTAGGAAGGTTTAGATTACATTTAATCTGTTCATTTGAACTATTTACATATTTTATAAAATCAAACACTGAGTATTGTTTTAATTCAGGATAAGGTAACAGGACAATCAACTTATTATTTATAGATAAATTTGGGTTCATGTCTATTAGTTGGAAAAGATAATAGCAATTTTCTAAGTGCAGCCAATGCATTATCAGGCAATATATTGTTATACAATTCTTCCAACATACTATTAACCTCTGAATGAATTTCTTTTATTTCTAATAAGCTGGGATTTAAAATCCAATTAATACTTAGTTTATAATTGGTTATCAATTGTATTAAGGTCAATATGTAGTTGAATTTTTGACTGGTCTGATAAAAAGTGAGTCTAACATAATATCTAGTACAGAAAGTAGAAATGAGTTAGAGATAAGAAAAAAGTAATTTCTGGACCAGGTCTTGTGACAATGAGAATAAAAAGTGCATTTGTCTGAATGAAGGTCTGCATATCTAATAGGATCTGAAAGTTGATACTTTTCTTTTAAGTCTATTAAAGCTTAGGCAGTATTCATAATGTTCAAGCTAAACCTGCCTGCTCTATCCTTCTCAGGACTGACCACTGCATTCAAATCTTCTCCCAATATAATATAATAAATTTAAATTCAGTTAGTAAGTTAATTTATTATAAATTAAGTTTGACAATTACATATTGCATGTAAATTAAATAACATAAGAGGTTTATTTAATTATTTGACTTTACAAATAATTTAACACCATCTACCATCTGGTTTGCTCTTATTCTGAACAATTTTCACAAAAAAGTTATTCTGAGTAAAACACCCATGCCCAACTTGCTAGTGTCTTTGCCTGCAGCAGTTATGTTGTCGAGCCATTTTATAATGAATATTATGCCACTGAGTGGAATGTATGTGGGTTTCTTGTAGAAAAATAACTTGTGCTTCTGATTTAAACATCAGGTGAAAGAGAAGTTTGTTTTTTTTTAATCTTGAAGGCCTTTCATATTCCAGTTGTAAATTTTCAAAGTTATATTATTGACAAGAAAGAAGAAGAAAGAAAAACAAGGATATAATGTTGGGTAAATAGCTGAATAAGTGAAAAAAAGGTTAAGTATATCCCCATAATTCTATAGGTTAGCTTCATGGAATATATTATTTAAGATATCTTTTTAAGTAGCAAACAATAAGATAAAGGGTATGTCATGAAAAAAGAAAAGTGCTAATGTAATACACATTTAAAACTCTTCCCAGTTTTGCCTTGTGCATATCCCCATCCTAACCCACTTGAGAAAACTAAACATTTAATAGTTGGTCTATGCAAGTTGAAACATTAATCTTTGATATTAATAGGTTTAAATAACTTTAAGTTGAAAAAAGTAAAAACAATGTTAAAAAATATTTTTTAACTTCTTAAAGACGTGGATACAGTCCTCACAGTCTCACAACATAACAGCTCCCCAGATTATCTACAAATATGTTAAGGTGGGGAAAGGAGAAATAAAGGTGACTATACCTGGTTTACCTCTGTAATAACTGTATCCAGCAGATAATATAACTAAAGAGAGGAAAGAGTGTTACTTTATGTTAAAATTGTAAACTGTAAATATAATTATATAAATTAATGTAAGTTGTAGTTTAACACAAATAAGGCTCTATGAATGATGAAGGTAATAATTTTCTCTAGATAGCACAATTGTTAACATACATATGTAAAAAATCTCTTTAATATGTAAATTGTCCATTCATATGAAACACATAGGTAAAAATCATCATGACATCAAATAATATGCACATATGACTATAAGTAGTTTGGAATTAATATAGATATAGTACCCTATTTATATATAATCGTATGTCATTTAAAACTTAAGGAAATACTTTATCTTCACTTTAAACTTACTTTTAAAGATTCATGGGAGGTAAAACCATGATATTAAACTTTTAATGGTAAGAAAGTATAACTATTAAGCTTCTAAATTTACACATAGCAAGACAGTAAGGTAATTAGAGAAAAATATATTAATTTGTATAGTTATGCTCTTAAAAAAATGACATGTGAAGTCCTTCACAACATTGCTTCATTATTATGGGAACAAATTAATTGTGTTGCTTTATTTGTATATTGGCACCTCATCTACAAACATAAAATTTGGTACTGGATACAAAGATAGGGGGGGTCGCTAACCATTTTCTTTCTGGAACACACTCATAAAGCAAAGAAGACAATAATCAAAGAAAATCTCAGCAAACAATTCAACTCTTAACAGTACAGGAGATCACCTCCCTGTCACTTATGTGTCCCAGTCAGAAATGCAAACAATTAGCTAGGAAGAGTTCCAGGCATTATTGTATCCTAGTATCCTACATGGATGCACAGTAGCAAGGCCCGCCCAAAACCCACCCAGTATTCAACACCCGGTGACATGTGTAAGTATTTAATGAATACTCATTGAATGTCTTCACTGTCCTTGTGGCGCCCATGCACTGGCCCAGTAATCAAGGATCCTCAATCCTCACCACTAGCACCAGTGAGGGGCGTCCACATTGTGAGGATAAAATGTGATAAACTGAGGGGCTGCCAGACCAGCTAGATAGAATTTTGTAAACAATTCTATGTCATTGTAAATATTAATATGATCTACAGGCTTGTTTGACAAATGTAAGAAAACTGTGCTATGTGCTGAACTACAAAAATGTAACCACAGTGCACCCTACTGGAAGAAAGCTGATAAGTAAAGAATTTTACAACTGTATGGAATCTCAAGCTTGGAGACGGGATGTCTGCAGCTAGAATTTTTTTTCTATTGTCTTAAGACATAGATAATTACTAGGTTTCACATGTAAAGTGTCTTTTATTGATGTGAATTCTTGGCAGGTGCAGATCAAAAAGAAATGTTAAATTTTGAGTCTGTGTTCATCTGGGAACTAAATCAGAGAAGTGACAAGAATGATGTAATCTGAGATGACTCAGCAGTAATGTGTATAATCAATTTAAGGACTATCTCAGAAAGAAAGTATAGCATTTTGCATTTTGTTCTGAATCTGACAACAACTCACCAGCACTGTGCCTTGCTCTGTAAGAAAGACCTAGATCTTAGTATTTCTCTTAGCGATAGATAGGAATATAGCCAGATTAGTCTAACTGTTTTGTATATTTATGTCAGACTATCCTACAATGTTGTTTTAAAGTATTTCCTGTGATTTCTCAATTCTCTATTGTCATTGTGTTGAATTGATAAGTATTGTCTTGTGTTTTTATTATTTATTATTAAATATTTTAAACCTTTTAACTGTGGCTGTTTTGTGCAGAGATAATTTAAGCTCTTAAAGTACTTGCATGTATTTGGTGATACTGTATAAGCCACTCCACTTACTATTTGGATAACAGTAATATTACACAGTGGAATTAGTCACCCTTTGGGAAGGGTTTTTATAGTAGCTGATAAGAGTAGTTGGTGGCAGTGGATTACTACCTTATAGCTTGGGCAGAAGGGGGCATAGCTAGTGAACCTATGCCAGCCTTCCCCAGGAGTGTCTGTGTGTTTGTATATAAATCAAATCTCAAAGTGTGTGTGTGTCAGCTACTTGGGCAGGAACATGAAGCACAGGTTGGCCAGAGAGGGTACTGGAGATTTTGTCTTGACTACTTGGCTGAGATCTGAAACCTGTAGCTGTGCCAGTGGGGAGTCTTACTGGGGATCTGGAGAGAAAGGGAGAAACCAGCCAGAGTGACTGTGATCTCTGTGTGCTCTTAAGAGAAATTATACTTTACTGTGTGTGTACTTGTTATCCTCCCAATGTGGATACCCCTCACTTGTGCTACTGATGAGGATTGAGGATCCTTCGTTACTGGGCCAGTGCATGGGTGTCACAGTCCTCATAAATATTCATCAGGTATTCAGCATGCCAGTACAGGCTAACTTTAGGTACGTTAAACAAACGTATTCTAACATCTACATATATATAAGACTAAAATGTAATGTTTGTCTTTGCTTCAAGACTGCTGCCTCTTGTTATATCTGGCTTTGTCCATGATTCTTTTGTTAATACTTTGAGTATTATGCTTTATTAGCAGTGGACTGAAGGACTTTTAAAGTCCAGAAAACTCGGGTGAGTGAGAAATAAAACATAGGTGACCATACCTGTTAACCTCTTAGTTCAAGTAATCCAGACAGAGGCAAAATAATGGGGTACAAAGGTCCCAACAAATATGAACAGATTTTAAATATTGCTCTTATAAACTTAGAAATTTCCTAGAATAACATGTTGTGCATTATCATGCATTTTCTGGATGGATGAAGCCTGAAACTCAAATGACTTATTATTTAGTGACTTCAATCATCAGTGATTTGCCAGAAAACCACAAAATTTATGAGAGCTGGACCAAAAATTTGAGGCAGAAATCTGGACATTCTGTAAAAATCAGGACAGTTGAGAGATATGTAGGTGACTGATAACCTCTTTCTGCTGATGTGGAGTCTGGATCCTGTGTGTTCACCTGAATAATATTCTGTGCTGTTATTTCAGATGGAGTATATACCTCTCAGCCTCTATCTTCACAAAGCCTAAAATAACAAGGGGGGCAAAGGACCCCAAAACAGGGATAGATTTTAAAAACTGCTCTTCTGAAGGATGTGAAGTCGGAAACTTAAATGTCACTCAATCCTGACATGAACGATGTCACTGGCAAATCTGCAGGTCAGTCAATCATGCATCATTTGCATATGACATCACTGCCATTTGGTGTGTCAATCACACAGACCACACCTACTTCCACTTGTGGGATACTAGGATACAATAATGCCGAGCTCCACAACTATCATAGCTTTTGGACTAGTGATGATGCAGTCAAATAACTTTAAAAATGAAACAGCTGGGCAAAGAGGCATTTTGTATTTTCCACAAATTCAACAAGGTAGATTAGGATTTAATGTCCAGTTGTAGACCATATTACTTGTTTTATTGATATTAGACCAGTTAATGGTCAGAGTAATTTTAAAGTGATCATAAAAGCATCTGGGTCCTATATCAAAAGTATATTTAGTATTTAGAAAGACTTCAGATATCAGAAAATAAAGTCTAATGTAGCTCAAGATTTATGGCAATGTGAGTAATAGGTAAATTTTAATAAAAGGGAATTTTTTTTTGAAAATTAAATGGGTTGAATAAAATAAAGTCTGACTTTAGATCTGCAACTGCTGTAGAAGCGTGGGTGTCACATGATTTTTTTTGCTGGTTCTGTCCTCACTAGGGTCCAGAACTGCATTTCAGTCTTCTCCAACAATATAGTAATGATTAGCAAAACTATTTAATATTTTATATATTGTTTTTATAAATTGGTACTGCATGGTATGGGGTGCATAAATATTTAGTAGTAGTAGTACTGGTTTATCCAGAAAGTTGTTTTTTGTAAGTACACAATTCCACCATCCTTCAGAATCTGACTTATAATGTATTATTCCATCTTTGAAAGATTTTTTTATTATAATGGCTACACCTGTGCTACTTAATTTACTACCTGATTCTACAACAGCACTAATCCATTTTTTTCTTTGTAATTTGAGTCCATTGTTTAGAGATCATATGCATTCCTTCTCCAAACAAAATTTCTACTTTTGATTTAAAAAATAAATGAACAGATAATAAATTCCTTCTTTTATTTGTTTGAAGGCCCTTAACATTCCATGAATCAATTAGCCACGTTTAAGATCTTAAATGTCGTTAGGTAATAAGACAGCACTATTAGTTTCATTGTGAGCCTTAAATGGCTAAGTGATAATAAAATTAGCAGTACAGGCAATTGACATCCTGTTATAAAAAGTGCCTAACCACATCTATCCAAGACCAGAAAGTGGTAAGAACAGGATTATGTAAAGAACAAAATATAGAGGTTAGCATAGTACATTGATCTGGTATATATATCCTTTACACAAAAACATATTTATAATAACAGTCAGGATAAAAAATACTTTCACATGGGAAAAGTAAAACATATCTGTCCTATGTTACTACACTTTGCCATACTCCGCTACTATAATATATGATACAGCTATAGCCACAGTTACCGAAAAGAGAAAACAGAATTTTAACAATTTGGCTGAAAAATTAGGTAGTTATAGCCTTACCGAAAGGTCACAATAGCTAGAAAAGGCAAACAGTATTAATATATAAATTAAAATAATGAAATATATATATTTCTTCATCACACTTACTCATAAAACTTATTTCATGAACCATCGCTGAAAAACTCCCTTAAACAGAGTGTAGGGAGTAACCTGAGCTACTATTTACAACTGAAAGCTGTCCTGTGATAATTATTAGGAATGGCAGGAGAAATAGACCAAATATATTGTTTGTTTGTATATTAGACAAAAACCATGTCAATACTTAACAATTTTCATACTTTCGTTAAACAATTCTTTAAGTTTATATAGCCCAATCTCCAATTTCCAGTTATGCTTCTTATTATGTAAGATCATTCACAGAAAGGGTGGTATACATACATGTTTGCTTTAGGTATAACACATTTACCCATTTGTACCAGGGCAGTAATTAAAGACACTTATAAATGCCTGCTTGGCTTTTCTGAGTGAAGTAGTAGCATATTTAATTTGAAAAGTCAGAGCTGCATGATATTTCATTCGAAATTTGATTTTGTTAGAGATTAAGTATGACCAAAAAGGTGCCAGTTTTTGTCAGTATTGCTTAATTTGTATAGGTAAGTCCTGAGCAAAGGTGATTTTGTTATTATTCCAGTTAAGGATACCTTTCTTCTTGGCTGCAGCAAGAATCTTATAAACATCCTGATAGATAACATAAATCTGTCATGATCTATCAGCAGTGGAAACTGTTTGAACTGTTCAGTGGGCTCTTTCAATAATAATGCAGTTAGCTTCAACTTGATTTTCCAAGAGGCATCTGAAGATTTGATTTAGAGTTTCCATTAACTTTGGTTGATCATATTTTTCAGATAGTCCACAGATCAGTATATTATTGCAGCTGCTTCTTGCTTTAAGATCCAGCAATTTATTTTATATGTCATATATACTTCCATTGTTAGATTGACAGTCTTTTTGCAGATGCTCAATTTTTATTTCATTTTCCATAGTCTTTGCTTCTGTAATTTCAAGTCTGGTAGCAATTTGATTTATTGTAGCACCAAATGCTTTCACTTGGTCAGAAAGTTGTTGAATGGCCAGCTATAGTGGTTGAAATGTTTCCTTTAAGTCATCTAGGGAAAAAAAGCTGGTAATTTTTATTTTTACTTGCAGATTTTTTTGTCTTGTTGTTTTGAGGTTTGGGCATGCTTGGAGATGATATCTTTCTCAGGAGATGTAACTGCTGAGAGTTTGGTTTTAGTTTGTGTATCTATTTGTTCTGTAGCATTCAACATTTTTGCTAAGGTAACTTGTTTTATTTATTAGTTTTAGGATCTCAGTCCTTTATTTGCTTTGTAAAGCAACAGTTTAAGATTTCATGATAAAGCTTGCTCCATTCTTCAGTTGCAGGTCGTAAGTACCGCTTCGTAACCATATGGCCCACCTCGCTACACTCCAGTAAGTTTAATTGCTGATTTCTGGCATGTTTATAAGAATCATCAAAAGGAAGAGAGAAATACCACAAGATGAGGAGAGTCTAAGCTTTCAATTTTTAATGCCAAAAAGTCGTGTTTTACTTGCAAAGGTTGTTGGCTAGGTTACATAATGTGGAGTAATGGCTGTGTGGTGCTTATAGTTCAACCACCATCTTGATCCCCCCAGTAACCTGTTATTCTAGTACATTTGCTAGTTGTTTTTTGTAGGTCATCACTATAGCACAGTCTTACCTGATGAGAAATAAATATCCACATCCAGGTGTCACTTTTTAGTCTACAGTGACAGCTGCTTCAGGCCATTTTGAACATACACTCCCCATCTTTCCCAATACTCCTTTTTGCTAAGAGTCACACACATTTAGGTTGATCCTTTTCTCAGTGTACTTAGTAATGCCTGACATGATAATGTCAAAGAACACTGGACCCATGAGTGACCTATGGAGAGCCCAACTCATTATCTGTCCTTGCTTTAGTAGGGTTACCCTCAATACTACTTTTTACATTATTGCCAAGCAATCCTTTACCACATTTAGTCAATTTCTCTTCTACCCATCCATGTCCATCAGGTTTATATGTTGGACTGAATCCAAAGAATTTACTGAAGGAAGGCATGCCACAACCAAAATTTCCTTTGTCACGTTCCAGTGTAATCTGGTAATAAAACCATCAGATTGAATTGGCATGACATGCATTCTGCAGACCTATGATTATCCTTTTTCTGCAAGTTGTTCCTTTCCAGGAAACCAGACAGCCTTTTCTCAATATGTTCTCTATGACTTTCCCTGCTACTAATGTGTGGCTTACAGGATCTTATTTATGCAGGCCATTTCTACCTCATCTTCTGTGGACCAGCACCAACTTTGGACTCTTTCCATTCTTCTTTGACCTATGTGTTACTGAGTGATTGGTTTTCTCAGGGAGTGAGTAAGCATAATCGGTATATTTTTTAACATGGCCGGCTGTTATGTTATTTCATCCTTGTGCCTTGTCATCATTTAACTCCTCCACTTCCTTTCTATGGCTTCCCATTATATAGAAGTGTTTCTCATGTGTACTTCCTGTTTTGCCTTATTCCATTCTACACTCTTTTTGGGAAGGGGAAATGAAGGTGAAGAATTCATTGAGAATTTCACCTTTTCACTTTCCTTACTGTATTCCTTCTCCTTCCTGATCAGCTTGTGCCCCTCCATCATAGCTTTCCTCTTTCTTCAAAGTAACTGAACAGTCCCTTCTTCTCTCTTTAGTTTTGGTAGTTCTTCTCCTAGATTTCACTTTGTCTTACTTGCTTTCCAGCTTTTACATGTTTTATTGTACTCCTGCTTACACCTGGATGGCATGAGGGACTGTTGTCTGCACTGTGCCAAGAGTTTGTTAGCCGAATAGTAGATACACGGATTGTACCATGTACCCAGCAACGGAGACTTCTTAACTGAAAGATTGTGTTGACCATGGTTTAATGTAATCAACTCATCACACAGCAGCTGAAGTATATAAAAAATGTTAATTTCATTAAGCAAGTAAAGGAAATCTCTTACCTTACCTGCTCGACTAAAGTTTTTGCGCATTTAATCTTCTTTTCTGAAGTATCTCTTCAGGTTGCATGTTACTCCAATATCAGTGTAGAGTTTCACAGGTCAGTAGCTGTAGTGTGAGCAGGTGTATAATACCCTTCCCTTTGGCTGCATTACATCCTTAATCTTTTCATTGAATGAAATTACTCTCTTGCTTCTTCTTCCTGCATTGCTCCTTTCTTTCTAAGATACCTTTCCAGATCTGTTTTATGTATGTCTTTATCTTACCTGTGGGCTATTTGTTCCCAATGCCTGTCTGCAGTTATCCAATTTTTTTTTGTCCCAAAACGTTCCACAGATTTATTGCAAACTTCTTTTCTTTAGTCTTATACTTCAATGTAGGAATTGAAGAAACACCGCATTAAAATGTAGATTTACATAACAAAAATAACCTTAGATGCATTCTCAGGTGTTTGCTAGTATCATTCAAACCCATCCAAGCTGATAGTGATGGCGGATATGGTATGGATGACAGTGACAACTGTTGTCGAGTGACTCCAAAGATAATGTCAGTTCAGGTGGAAAAAACTAATGCTGAGGGATGTAATGGCACCAGATATAGAACTGCAGAGAAGGTAATATTTCTGAGGTGGAGGTTACCACTGATAACGTCACTGATATTGGTAGTAGCTACGCTGGAGAATTGTTGATGATTATATGGAGGACTCTCACTGGAAATAGTGGTAACCATAGTAGTATGATGATGATTGTGACATTAGGAGTTGAGTATCAGAGGAGGCAATGGCAACTTGGGTGGGTGACAATAATAGAATGACAGTGAAGATAATGCCAATTAAAGTGGAATGGAAGAGACAGTAATGGCCCAGTGCCTGCTGTCAGTGAAGGTGAATCAGTCTGCTTTGGAGGCTTTGTTTCCCACTTCTCTGTTGTGCACCAAAATGAATGCTTGTCATTTACAGTTTACATTCTTACTCTGTAGTAAACCATGTACCAGCAACACTCATAATTATAGGCTAACAAATGCTTAATGTAAGAGGGTACTACCTTGCAGTTTGCGCCTTTACTCCTTCCTTAGCAGATTCTTATTACTCAGGGTTCATCTACAGTTTCAGAAAAGAAAATAACAAAATCTGTGACACTTAAACCTAAATTTTTTCCAAGTGAGTCAGTTTCATTAACTACTGATATTTGAGGCAAGTTGTTCCAATACATATATACAAAAAAGATTGCAAAAATAAAGTAACATAATCATGCACATTACCCTCTTTTTTGCACCAGTGCTGCAGCCTATTTGGTGGTTAGAGTGCCTCTGAATCGTGTGCAGGCCTTTCCCTCACACAGACAGACAAACTGAATTCAACTGCTAGAGTATTTGAACTTTCCTGTGGCAGCCATGTGATAACATGGGACTAGGGTGTTGGTTTTAACTAGGTTTGGATGCATATAATTGGAATTGTCCCTGCTATATCATGGGGGAGATACGATAAATGATCTTTCCCTCTTTGGGCTGTGTTCCAAAAATCACAAGACAGTTTAATTTTGGCTGTGTGACTGAAAATATTTTATGTGTCCTTTTCCTTTTGAGTGCAGTAAGTACAACCTGTGATTTGTCAGAGAACCACCTTGTTTTCTGGTTATTTTCTGCTGATGCTTCTTCTATGCTGCACTATGAAACTTTTTTCTTACACTCACAATTTGTTTTTTAACAAAGATCCTCATACATCTAATGGGTTTTGATTACACATCAATCATCTTCAAATACTTATGTGTAAATAGTGCTGGGACTTTATTGTTTAGAAGTGTTTCAACACAATTAGTACACTGACAAAATCATTGCATGGCATCATATTATAAGGTGACATATCAAGACACTGGTATGGAAAGAGGCCAGTCTACATTTTGTTTATTGAGAGAAGTTTGCATCCTTTTCATCATATAGTTAGCAATGAAAAAGGTTTAACAAAGATGCTTTCATCACCTGCTGCTGATGTGCTGTTCCCGGGGTAATGCAATGCATCATATGCTAGGTACTGAGGGAAATGCAGTTGACAATGCACTGAGTGAAAAGGTTGCTGAGTGAGATGAGTTTTGATTATTCATACAGTTTGGAATCTGAGAGAATACTATGTAGTGATAAGCATGATTTATTAAGAACATCAACTGAAGATTAATTAGCTGAACGAAGCATAGTTATTTAAGCAATAACCGATGATGTGGTGTGGTACATTGAAGATTTACCCATGGTTGGTGTGGTTTACTCACGAGGGCGAAGCCCGAGTGATTAAATAAAGCCAACCATGGGTAAATTTCAATATACCACAACCATGGAGTCGGTTACTGCTATTATACAATGACATTATTTAAGAAAAAAATACTTACTTTTCTTAAATAATGTCTTTGTATAACGGCACATTACTGTTCTTCCGCTGGTTGTGGTACACTGCTTCCTTGTTTTGATGTACTGAGCATGCGTATGGGACTTGCGTCTCATGCATACCCAGTACATCAATGCTTTGAAACTGAAGCAACAGAGAAAAGAAAGTCTCCGTTGCTTCATTTTTTCTTTATTTGTTAAAAAAAATGTTTGAGCACTTTATGCCAATGGAAAAAAGTCCAGGTGACCAGACCTTTTTCTATTGGTATACTGTGGGATTTACAATGGGCACGCTGGCCAATCAGCATGCACATTTTGGAATATTAATGGGGGGGTCATTGTGTAATTCTTTATATACAGTGCATTTATTTGTTTAAACTTGTTAGACTGGAACCAAGGGCCCATCTTTAGCAATGGCCTTGTTATAGAACAAATACAGCATAACAGCATATACACAATACTGCCTTTGAATCTAGGTGTGTAATTCTATAGATAGTAAACAATAATTTTCCTCTCTTCAGAGAACTGGAGTTCACAGGTGAATGAGGCTGTGGAAAATTCTTATTTATGCTGAAAGTAGCATACAATAGATTTACAGGGTCATTATTAAGACTGATCTTGTACTAGTAAGGGAGTGAGTGGAAGTACAGACTCGACATTGAGTAAAACTATATTTCATTCAGGTCCTCAGAAGGATGACACTTATGTGTAGCATCCTAACAAGGATTATAATCTGGTGATTGAAGAGATCAAGTGAAAGGATTATTTTTAAGGGAGGAACTGAGTGGGATACAAAAGCCAAGGTTTAAGGATTTTGTATTTCAGTAAGAAGGAAGATAAGCTGGTGTAATTGATAAACTTTTGGCATGGTGAGGGAGGTGAAGTGTTATTCAAAGCTGGGTGAGTTATTCATAAAGCTGCATTACACGTATTAGTAGAAACTGGTGCCTTTTGCAGCTGATGGGGGAGCCTGCTGTCATGAAGAGTGGGCCATATTTCAGTGCTGACAGAACTAAACTTCTTGGAGTGGTACATCCTGCACTGAGAGGTAACACATGGGTGATTCTACAGATAGTAGCTTGAAGACTGTTAGTGTAGATAAATCCATGTCTTCTCTTTAGACTTTTCCAGTTAGGGGTCACCACGGTGGATCACTGGTCTGCAGATTGATTGACAGTGGTGTTTTTATGGTGTCAAGTTGCCAGCCTGATGTCCGACCTCCACAGAAGGCACACACATACACACATGTACCTACCTGCATATCTTTAAAACTCACTTGACCACAGGGAGGACATGCAGACTCCACACAGAAGGCACTCCAGCCAAGAATCAAACCAGAGAACCTCTTGCTGTGAGGTGACAATGCTAACCGCTGCACCTGAAATGTTGAAAAAAGATAAGCTACAGATCAAAGTGGAAAACTATATATCTAAAGTGCTGCATAAATATAAGGTACCTCCAACTAGTGAGATAACAGATAATTTCTCATGTGCATAGGATAAGCGTTTGGATGTACCAAATAATAAAACTTCAGCTTTACTGACATTTGCTTCAGAACTGTAAGCTGAAATGATTGTACTGCCTTAAGGTAGTTCAGAAGTGAGGAGTCATTGCATGAGAGGGATTAATTTAAAGTTCAGATGGTCATGTCATCATACAATAATGCTAGAATGTTATGGAGAATGCTTCTAGAAGTGCTAATGAAAACAAACAGCAAGGTATCATGGACAGATGACCGAGGGATTCCTAGACTGACCTGCTAAGGATGGGATTGAGATTTCCCTTCTTTTTTATTTCCATATTTGTTTTCCTTCTGAGCCTACTAACCAACAGGCCTCCTCTATCTGTCTAGGCCATATTCTCCCATATCCTGGTTATCTTCCAAAGAAGGCAATAACCAAATGGACAGGCCACATCCTTTGTATTCTCACTGCTACTGTGGCAATAGCACCATTTGTTATGACCCTAAGTATGTCCCCAGGTGGTTGACAAAAGCACCTACAGCATCACAAGGGTATTCTATGCCCTTACCCATTGTGTGCATGCTTTCATAAACACATGCCCATGGATGCTGCCAACTCTAACTTAGGATCCCCAGGCCTGCATCTTCCCTGCCCTTAGCAACTGGTGTTTTGCATGCCTCCACTTGCAGAGATGCAGATGGTCAGCTGGAAGCCACCCTCTTCCTCCTCCTCTTCTTCTCTTCTCTCCAGAATGGGCCAGCATAGTAAGACACTCATTCCTGCTCTCCCCTGCCAGGCTTTTCCAGTGCTGGAGTCACTATTCAAACTGTGTTGTATTCAGAGTTTCATCCCTCGATGCAATGGAGCTGGGCACAAGATCCCTCCTTTAACTTTAAAATTATGATAATTGAGACATCTGCGCATCCATTGAAGACACAAGTGCAATCTCTTAATATGCCTATTGTTTTAGGAGAAGGGGTGTAATGCTGAATCAAAGGAATTGGTCATGATGACAAAATTTGTCCCATTCCCTTGGTACAAAGGGATAAAGCCCTGGCTGTGTCCCAGATAACCTCGGTCAGACTAGTGGCACAAGAGCTGCAGGGACTGGGCGAAGGAGGAGAGGAGAGGAATGAGTGACTAAAGCTGGCTCACGCATTCTTAGAGGGAGGGAGGGTCGGCTGTGTAGACTCACTGCAAGAGCAGCACTAACAGCCTGATGAGCTCCGTACTACAAAAGGAGTTTCGCTTGTCTGGGAGGTTACATACATGTGGAAGCACGCATGCACCTCCTCAAAGCAGGCATAGTGGAGCTTCCAAGGTTACTAGAAGGTGATGGGGTTAGGGTACCCTTCCTGACAGCAGTATGATGCTACAGCAGCATTCTTAGTCTCCTCACTTGCCCTGGACATGGGTCAGGTTGAACCCAGGGGAGGCTAAGGCAGATCCTGCAGAGCCAGTGAATGAAGAGAGTAGCTGGTGGCAACTGATGGTCATATGTAGGAGGTGAAAGGTAAAAAAGATGACAAAAGACTATCAGTGAGATTCCTATGATCCATGATAGCGAATCTCTGAAGAACATGTATCAAAAAGCATGGCAACAGTGCAAATGCTGCTGTTAACTACTTGAACTTTAGTCAGGGGACTTTATTGGTTTAAATCAGTCACTGATCTTTGCGTTTCTGACTCCAGTAAAGCTCTTCTTGTGCTAGTTAACAGTTAAAACAATGGGTCTATAATGGATTTGCACATGGTCTCAATTGGTTTAGTATGATGTCACTTAGTTAACACATTCTATTAAACTGTTGTCTTGTTGGTGTCTTGAGATAATTGACTGTATCAAACATCTTACCAGTTTCATAACTATATACTAGTTCTTTTCAGTAGAAATTCTGTTCTTTTGCCAAAACAGTAATGTCCTCATTTAGTTTAGAAATTCCATTAATGTTTTTTGGGTATTACCGTTAAATTTTGCTCCCTCTGACTGCATTTTGGTTATAGCTCACCCAGCTATGTTTAAGCATGAGTTACCTTTTTTTGCTAAATTATCTCATTTATTTTTTCATTAACTGAATATGTCCTGCTGGATAGACTCTATCTACAGTGGATTCTGAGGAAGAAAGTTTCAGATTATAAGTATATGAAACAGTGGTTACAAGCAGTTGCTTATGTAATACTCAGCAGAGTTCAATAAACACGGGTGTTGCATACACTAATAAAACTATATGGAGTGTATACAGTAGCAGATTATCCAAAACTAGAATATATTGTCAAGCATATGTTGATAGAGGGGAACATTATTTGAGTTACACCTGAAAGAGTATGGTGCATCTGAGGAGCAGATAGGAAAATGAAAGAGATCTGTATGTTAGAGTATGCATGCAATTATCATTGACAAGGCAGCAGTAGGAAAACAAGAGCTTGAAGTTACAATAGGCAGCTTATCAGAATCATTGCTTACAGGTTTAAGAACATAATGATGCCAATAGTTTAAAAAACAAAATTATAAACCAGAAGCTTGGCAAGGCATGGAAAGGATCATTAACAAATATACCACTTACCTTGCAGTTAGCACAGAAGACTGAAGCTCTGACTTGTTAATGAGCTGCTTCCTATCCCTAAGGTACAGGGTTTGAATCTTCCGAATGACCTTCAGCCACTCAGTTAACCAGGTGGTGCTTTAGAACAATTGTTAATTTCAACTAGGCTCCTTAATGACCTCCTGAACTGCATGCCTGGTTACTACCTACCTAAAGTATAAATTTTTGAGGCAAATTATATCAGTAAAAGGGTAAGAATTATTTACCTAGAACTATACAACAGTAACAGATATGGAGCAAAAATAGAAAAGAGGAAGGGGGGAGTTGATGAATGCTGAAGACTTAATGTCTCAGATAATTATCACTTACTATCAGAAGGAATATCTCACGTTACAAAAGGAAAATAAATTTAACTTGATGGGAAGAAGGATATATTTATACAGCACTATAATAGCAGTGAACTATAATGCTAATATAAACAACTTGCGGATATGTGAAGGATGTGACATCTTGAGACGTTCTAACTGAATATGGAGGAAATTGTATGAAGAGGTTATAAGGTGCTTTAGGCTAAATCATCCATGTTTATTAAAACTTTAAATGTTTGTATTGCTAAAATTTCTTTCCTAGCCATGATAATTTCCCAGTCTGGAATATAATCTTTCCTTTGCCACTTTCAGTGACTTAAAAAACACTGTAGCACTTCACAAAATGATGAGCATATTCTGCCATTTTATTAAACCTTCGGACACTAGATTACACCATTGCACTCTTCTAAATGTGAGTGTGTGTGTGTGTGTGTGTGTGTGTGTGTGTGTGTGTGTGTGTGTGTGTGTGTGTGTGTGTGTGTGTTCATAGGTTCATAGGTTGGTACTAGGCTATTGGCCCTAGGGCCTATACAAGCCTAGCCATAACAATTCCCTGGATAATTCTTCCCACAATATTTACTTTCCTGGACCCCTGTCTAGCAGGGCGACTGACATGATCCCCGGGGTTAATTTCCTATCTCCCATCCAATCGTCAAGATTCCTTTTGAAGGGGGCCAAGGAGGTGCTCTGCTTGACATGTATGGGCAGTCTATTCCAGAGTATGGGCAGTCTCTGGGTCAGGAACCTATCCCTCCAGTATATTTTGTTCATTGTGATGACAAGGTTTAGATCCCTGGAGCATGTGGCTCTAAGGGATTGGGATTTCTTTAAGTGGAGCATGTCCAACAGCTCAGGGTTTGACATGGCCTTGTATATTAAGCAGAGATCACCTCTGAGTAGACGATATGCCACAGAGTATAGCTGGAGTTTTTTTAGACGGTCAGCATATGGCATCTGCTTCAGGCCTGTGATTCTTTTAGTGAGGTATTTCTGCGGCCTTTCCAGCTGTTGCAGATGTCCTGTGAGGTACATAACAAATGGGGCGTTATACTCTATAATGGGTCTAATGAGGGATGAGTACAGTGGGACAATGACCTCCTTTTTCTGGATGAAAATCCCTTAGTGATGAGGTGTGCCACATAGAAGGATTTCCTGACTGTTGTGGCGATGTGGTTATTGAAGGTGAGACCACTGTCCACCTGTCTCCCTAAGTCTCTCATCACACTTTCGATGTTTAGTGTACTGCCACCTATGTGGTAATTCATGGGTACATGTTTTTTTCCAAAGGGGATAACTATACATTTCTTGGCATTAAGCTTGAGCCCATGGCTCTGGCACCAAGCATCTGTTTCTGTAAGGCCCTTTTGTAGAATATTGACATCATTTGGGGATTCAATATTGGCTCCCAGTTTGCAGTCATCTGCAAACTTTGTTAGCCAGCGTCCCTTATTGTTGGCCTGTACGTCAAAGAAGTAGATGCCAAACAAGAGCGGTCCCAGGACTGAACCCTGAGGTACTCCACTTGTCACTTGTCTGGAGCTGGATTTGGAGTCAGCTACTTTTATAGTCTGGGTTCTGTCAGTAAGCCAGTTGGCAACCCATCGAGTGACATAGGGATTTATGCCCAGCTTAGTAAGTTTATTTATGATTCCAGAGTGGGGGATGGTGTTTAAGGCCTTGGCGAGGTACAGATAGGCTGTGTGGACTGCCTTACCCTCATCCACAGCTCTGAAGACTGGTTTGAAGAAGTCATTCAGGTTCAGGAGACAAGACCGGCCCTTCACGAACCCAAACTGGGTGGGGTCCAGTGTTTGAAGTTTTCCAATGTCTTTGTTTATAAGTTCCATGATAATGCATTCCATGCCCTTGCAGATCAGGCTTATCAGACTGATGGGACAGTAGTTCCCAGGATCCAAGGTGGATCCCCTCTTGTGGAGTGGGATAACTGTAGCTGTGTGCCACTCATTGGGCATGAAGCCTGAGGTGAGGCTATGATTAAACATGACACTTAGTTGAGGTGCCAGTTCATTTTGTAGTTCATGTAGTACACAGCCCGGGGTGTCATCTGGTCCCATGGATGCTATAGTCTTAGCTTTGGAGAGTGTGGTTTCTACCTGTGTGGCCGTGATTACTGGAGTTTGGCAATCTTTTGATATTGAGATGGGCCCTTTAGGGGGTGAGAGGGAGGTGAAGTTTGCACTGAATCAATCTGCCAGGATATTGGCACTATTCTTGGGATCAGTATATTTAATGCCATTCTGTTGTAGCTCAGAGCAGATCTGAGCATTGCCATTTAGATTATTGACATAACTATAGAATGCCTTGTGGTTCTCTTTGGAATCTTTGGCAATGTTATTTTCATAACTAGCTTTTGAGGATTTTATGAGGGATCTCAGTTTCTTGCTGAGGCTGGTGAGGGAGTTTTTTGCATCCTGGGATTTTCCTCTTTTCTGCAACAGTTTCTTCCTTCTTTTGTATAGTTTGTTTATAGCAGGGAACCACCAGATTGACTTCCTTTTTTTATGGAGGAAAGCATCTTGGTTCTATTTGGGATGGCATGATTCATGCACGAGTGGATGTGCTCGTACAGTGCCTTAGTGTAGGATTCAGCAGTCAAACTTTCAGATCCTGTCTGCATGGGTGTCATGAAGTTTGTCACTTCTGACTTCATTCTGACTTCAGTAGCATGACGTTGGCTTTGGAGAAGTTTTTTACGGAGGTTTCCTTACTAGGGGGTGGGGGTGGGATGTGGATGTCAAGGGTGATTTGCTTATAGTCAGACCTGACCAATGAGGGGGTGACCACTGGTGTGGAGCATCTATCTTCCATGTTGGTAATGACCAGGTCTAGGATATTGGAGCCCCTGGTGAGACAATGGATTAGTTGATCCAGGGAGTTGGAATTTATGAATTCCAAGAACCATTGGGAAAAGGTGTTGGCACCCGAGTAGTTTTTCCAGTTAATGGCATGGTAGTTGAAATCACCCAGTATTAGGGTGTTTGGTTGTTTCTTAATATTTTCCAGTATGCTTAGAAAGGTGTAGTGAGAATCTTGGGGCATGGTGGGGGATCTGTAGCAAGCTACAGTTTGGATTGTAGTCTTACCTAGTGTTAGTTGCACCTGGAGAATTTCAGATGCATTGTGTTGGGCAACTAGCCTGGAGGTGTGAATATCCTTGGTGAATATGGACACTCCTCCACCTTTAGTGTTTTGGTCTTGGTTTTGTGGCCAAAAAGTGTGGTAAGAGATGTAGCCTGGTATTGCAGGGGTGCTCTCATGAGCTTTGAACCAGGTCTCAGTTACTGCACAGATATCGATGTTCTCCATTTTTAGGAGTGCCTCCAGAGAGTGCATTTTGAGGTTTAGACTTCTAGCATTGAGTAGCATTACCTTCAGATTTTGCATGCTTGTATCTGTTATGGTGGTGATTTTGTCCTTCGAACCTTGCCTAAAAAAGGAACTATAGGGGTGGCAAGAGCTTTAGCCAGTAACCTGAATCTCAGGGGTGACAGGTGCAGACCATCTCTGGCAAAGCATCGTGGTTTGTCGATCATGTCTTCCCAGGCAGACAGATACTGGATCCCTTTTGAATGACACCAGAAGCTTAGCCAATTGTTGAAGTCAATCATTTTGTCCTTATACTATGCTATCATTCTGGGTGAAGGCAGAATAATACTCAGGGCTAGGGTCATACCTGCCTGGGCCACATGATCTGAGAGCTCTTCCATGTCTCTTTTCATGTAGTCCTGGGAGGTATGTCTCAAGTCATTCACTCCAACATGGACAATGACAGAGTCGTATTTGTACTTGTTGTGGAGTGACTTGAGTGTATGTGTTAAGTGGCGGATCCTGGCACCCGACAGGCAGCTGCTTGTAATTTTCTCCTTGTTCAGCCTGGTGAGTGGGACATCAGTGTGCCTGACTATAGAGTCACCTATGACTAAAGGGCTGGGTACATTGTCTTACCTTAGGGGCTGTTGTTGGGTGGCACACTGATGTTGTGAGCTATATGTCACTTTGGTTGTGACTGGTGTTTGTTGGCGTTTCAGCTTCGGTGGTCCTTGTTGCTTGGGCAGGTTAATGTTAAGGGCCTCTGCATATGTGGGTTTAGTGTTGTTATGTGTGGGTGTTGATGGTGTGGGTTTTAAAGGGCTATGCATTGCTTGATGTGTAGTGCAGGTGTTAACCTTCTCCTCTTGACTGTCTAGCACAATCTTGGCCGGAGAGAGAGCTTTGCTTCCAGTTTTGCTATGTAAGTGCATCTCTCGCAGGTTGCAGTGTTGGGTGGTAGGAGGAGAGGGTTGTCTGTGTACATGAGGCAGTTGCCGCATTGCCCCAGTATGCCCAGACTCACCAGTTGGACAGGAGAAATCACTGGAAGTTGACCTTTGGACATGCCTGTTTCGGTGCTTTTTTTGTAAAATACAAGAGCTGTTTTCCCTTACCTTTGCAAGGTACTTTGCAATTATAGGTTGTTTAGTGCCTACGATTAATTTCTCCTTATTAACAAGGAGAGCTGATTGCTTGTATCAGTTTCAGGCTTTCTAGTGCTTTCCAGCAGGTTCTAGAGCAAGTGCTAGTCACAGGGGTTCAGATTTTAGTGCTACTACTGAGAAATCAGCTAGTTCTAAGGGAAAATATGAAGAGCAGACTTTCTGACACCTGGAATAGTTTAACTGTAGCCCCGCGGTGCTGCACGATGCGAAAAATGCACAAACACACGCGCTTTTAAGCCAGAAAGTTGAAAGGGATAGAAATCAGCCCAAAAAAGGCTAATAAAATTACAATTTCAGAGCTGGAAACCACTCCTCTAGTGTTAGATAGGCAGTGTGTGTATGTGTGTGTGTATGTGTGTGTGTGTGTGTGTGTGTGTGTGTGTGTGTGTGTGTGTGTGTGTGTGTGTGTGTGTGTGTGTGTGTGTGCGTGTGCATGTGTAAAATACAAATAAAAAATGGTTACTGAGACTGGATACTCATTACAAACTGTTTTAAACAAAATACTTTCCTAAAATCTGGTTCAGTCTTACAGTATCTATATATAATGAATTATATTCCACTTGTCCTTTTATGGAATACATTGAAAGCTTTTCTATTGGTAGTTTTATATCATGTGAAACTGTGAATTGCTATTTAATACACGTGATTGGTTCATTTATTGTTAGAAGAAGTTCCAAGTCAGTTATAAGGAACAAAAGGGGTCTATATTAGATCACCGAAAAGGATAATTATTGAACACTCACATGAGCGAAAACACAAAAACTCAACATCGCTATTAGCCCCCAACACCCCCGCTAAATATATATTCCAACTTCGAGATCGCACTACAGTGAAGAAAGGACAAATATTCCGATCTTCACTGTACTGCAATAAAAAAAAAAAAAAAACATTGAGTTCTTGCATATTCGCTCATGTGAGCATGCAATATTTATCCTTTTCGGTGATCTAATATGGATCCGAACAAAAGCGTTAACTACTTTGCATTGTCATAAATATTTTGTATAGACTATACGGTCTCAGCGTCACATTTGATTTTTTTATTTTTTATTGGTATCTCTCTTGATTATTGCTACCATACTGTAGAATTTCTAACGTTATAAATATATATATATATATATATATATATATATATATATATTTTTTTTCTATAAATATATATATATATATGGATCTACTTTACAAGCTCAAAGTTTCAAAACTTTGAACTGAAAATGGTCGAGACCATAAGATAAAAGTTTTGAAAAGTTTGAAACTGTAATAAAAAAAAATAAAAACAAAAAAAAATGTTTATGTCTTTGCATGGGAGCAAGCACCCCTCCAACCCCCATCTCCCCTGCTAAATAAATATACCAACTCCGAGATCGCACTACAGTGAGGAAAAAGGTAAATTTCCCATTCTGCACTGTACAGCGATCTCCATTCAAAATTTTCAAAGTTTCAAAACTTCGATATTATGGTCTCGAACATTTGCAGTTCAAAGTTTTAAAACTTCGAGTCTGTGAAGGGAATCCAGAGACAGATAGATAGATAGATAGATAGATAGATAGATAGATAGATAGATAGATAGATAGATAGATAGATAGATATAGATATAGATATAGATATAGATATAGATATAGATATAGATATATCTGGGTCTACTTATCACCGAAAGTACACTTTATCGAACACCAAAAAACTGACTCCACTATAGAGAAAGTGCAGTTCAACAAAAACTCACCTTCGCGAACCACACTTAACCAACATGCAAAAACATGAAAATATACACAGCAAACACATTTTTGCAAGGGGCAGGCCGATATTGCACTACTGTGGGGAAAAAGGGTATATTTCCTTTTCCTCACTGTACTGCAATCTATATTACCAAGTTCCAAGTACAGTGCAGGTTCCACTCCCGTTACACATTTCACTAGTAAGGAAAAAGCACCACACCTGTTCTGCTAAAGGATCCTGGAAGTGCCGAACATTGTTCGTTGAAGTGTGGTTCGCGAAGGTGAGTTTTCATTGAACTGCACTTTCACTATTGTGGAGTCAACCTTTTTGGTGTACTTTTAGTAACAAGAAGTACACCCATCTCTCTCTCTCTCTCTCTCTCTATATATATATATATATATATATATATATATATATATATATATACAGATAAATATAGATATATCTGTCTATAAATATATATAGATAGATAAATAGGTGGCTATATGGAGATATACATAGAGTGGATATAAAATGTTTACACAGCCCTGTTAGAATGCCAGGTTTTTGTGATATAAAAATAGACCACAAAAAATCATTTCAAAACTTTTCCCACCTTAATGTGACATATAACCTGTACAGTTCAATTGAAAAACAAACCTGTTAGGTGAAAAAATATAAAAAAATAAAAAAGTACAATATGCTGGTTGCATAAGTGCACACACCTTTAAACTAATACTTTGTTGTGTGTGCACACCCTTAAAATAATACTTTGTTGAAGCACCTTTTGATTTAATTACAGCATTCAGTCTTCTTCGGTAGGAGTCTATCACCATGGCACATCTTGACTTGGCAATATTTGCCCACTCTTCCTTGCAAAAGTTTACTGTTAAACCCCTTCATAAAATAGATATTGCTCAAGCTATCCATAAGGTAGGTTTTAGAGATGCCCTTAAATGAGATGCCATACAAGACAAAACCCAAAAAGTCAACCACTCAATAGTAAACAAATTAAACACTGAAAATATGGATGTTGCAAAAGGGTACACTCAAAATGTCCCATAAAATAGTTGCATTATTCTATAGTTACATTACAATAAAAACATAAACCTTAGTAAGAATTAGCAGCATTTCAACTTCATCTATCAAACACTGCACATCACTACCAAACATGTAAGAATATATGGAAACCTAGGTAACTGAATCAGTCTCAAGAGCTATAAAACTAGAAGCCAGTCAGTGTTACCCTAGTCCACACTCAGATCAAACTAATGGCACTGGATGTACTGTACCATACAAACTTTTTTCATGTTTTGCTCTTCCAGCCATTAGACTTCCCACTAACTGAATTCAAGGCTGTTCATCCTTAAAAGGTGGGAAGACCCTCAGTATGGGGGACTCCTTTAGTTCCCCTGAGACAAAACCTGTCTTGATGGGACATCATTCTGGCAGATATCAGGAATTTTGCATCCTCTTCAGCATCTTTACAACTATAGACATTGTGTATGTCCTAGCTCCCATCTCCTTGGTGCTGATGTGTGAATATAGATTGCCTATTCCCAGCATCCTATGTGCTTCATTACACATGCAGGCAAGGTCTACCATCATTGGCTTGGATGTCCATGTTCCACCCCCTTCCACTCTGGACTTGCATCTGTACTCTGGCATGAGGTCTGTCTAGCCAGACCTTCAGGAAAGGTTGGCAAGAGCCAAAAATATTCCCATCCCATGATGGTATGCTCATCTTCCCCTGCCTGCTCCATCACGCACCTGAGTTGCCATTTGAACTTGGGTTACCTGGTCCATAGTGAGGACTTTATCCTTCTATACTGCTGGAGCAGACACACTAAGAAAACTTTTACATTGTTCAACCTGTGCCAAAAATGCTTAAATGCCAAATCAGAACTATAAAGAAAACCATTCATAGGACACTCACAAAATCTGTGGAAGGTACTTTAAGTGCTATTCAATAGAAAATGATGCAGTTACCACAGCCATTAAAATTAATGAGAAACTATTATTTAATTATTTATTTCAGTTTGTTGAATGGGGTAGAACACGACTCCTCAAAGACCTTCTTCTGCCTAGCCCAGTGGTAACAGTTCAGGGTAACTAGAATAAAATGTCACAGTACAATACAAGTTAGATTAAAAGAATGAAATAAGGGCAAATTACTTATGTGATCGCAGTAGCAAATAAAAAAATACAAAGCAACAAATTGCAAAATCAGTACAGCCCAGTGTAGAAAAAAAAATAAAACAGAAATACAATAAAATTTGAATGGGTATGCAGGAGAGAAGTATGAATTTTGAGGAAGGATATCAGAATGTAAGAGATGCAGATGGTAGGAGAAACAGATTAGGAACTGAAATGGAAAGGTGATGAAATAGTGACAGGAGGTGATAGCAGAGGACACAAAAATAAAAGGATAGAAGAGAAGAGGTGACTGTATGATGGGGTTTGGAGTTGAAAGCTAAGGAAAAGAATATGTGATACAGAAATATTAATTAATAAATGACTGAAGAGACAGAGACTATAAAAGTAGAAACAGGATGTTTCTAGGTTTAAATGCTTACTGCAGAGAAACAAAAGCATGTGGTGCCTTAGATGGA
Source organism: Protopterus annectens (assembly GCF_019279795.1). Taxonomy (NCBI): domain Eukaryota; kingdom Metazoa; phylum Chordata; order Ceratodontiformes; family Protopteridae; genus Protopterus; species Protopterus annectens. The sequence continues at coordinate 291,181,555 of NC_056737.1, forward strand.
TATGGAATTTCGATGACTATATTTCTTTAAAGCAAGCAGTAAAGGATTCCCATGGTTAATGAGTAAGGTGAGAAAAGCTATGGTCAGTGCAGTGAAGATATGACTCTGTTATCTGAAGAGCAAGAACTGTTGCAATATATCTTAAATTATAAAATGAATTTTGATGGTTAAGTGATGAGAAAAAGAGAAGATAATTTATTTTTAGGAACTTGAAAATAAGTGAGCTGAGTGAGGCTCTACATACAAATTAGCATGCAACTACTGCTATGCAAACAAGTTGCAAGTACAAATATCATGGTCATATGTGGGAGGCATGTACACTAACTCCATGGTCACACAATTGCAACTTAAGTGAAATCACCATAGTAAGTCTATAATTCACTGAAAAATGTAATTGGCTGAGTAGACATTCAAATAAATAAAGCACTCACCACAGCGATCACTTGAACATAACAGTCAAGCAGGAGAAATGTTGATGCAGCAATATATATATATATATATATATATATATATATATATATATATATATATATGTGTGTATATGTGTGTGTATTGCTGCATTACACACACACACACACACATATATATATATATATATAAATAAATATATATATATATATATATATATATATATATATATATATATATATATATAATAAAATCATAGAACCAGAGAAGATACAATTAACAAATAGAGTGACAACTTCACATAAACTAATAAAAAAGAAGTAATATTAAAAATAAAAATAAACACAACCCTCTAAGGTGTCTTTAAGCTTTCGTTCCTTTAATGTGTTGGAACTTCTTCAGAATGAATGCAAAGTGAAAAAGGCAGAGCAAGAGAACATTAGAAACTTCAAAAATGTAAATACCATGACAACCTCCAATGAAACATCAGTACAGAACTATCATATAACAAACACATTGACAGAATGCTTTAGTAGTGAGCGGGTAAGCAACAATATATGACATTGTAGGCGTGCAATACTAATTACTGTGACCATTTCAGTGTACATTTAAGGTTAACAGATTCACTAAGACTTGGGTGAAACTCCACATTAAGGTGCAATTGCCACTTCAGTTCAAGCACTTGCAACAGATTGTTAGAGTCACCAAAAAAGTCCATCACCTGTTCCAAAACTAAGAAGAGAAACTTAGAGAAATTATGACATTTAATACTATGTTTCCTTAGTGCATTAATGGTATCTGCAGACCTAATGGCAGCATTCTGTTCTTTAATCCTGTCACTCAATTTTCTAACAGTTTTCCCCACATAAAAACAATGACATGTGGAGAAAACAGCTGAATAAACTACTAAGGAACCATTGCAGTCAAAGCCCTGTTTAAAATGAATAAAAATATTGCAATGTTTGAACTGGTATGAGTCTCTAAGAATGAATTCACAACAGACACACTTTCCACATGCTGACATGCCTTTAACAATAGAAGACCCTGTTTTCTTGGACTAAAGAAAAGGTTGGTCACTATTTTCAAAAAAAGAGTCTTACTCCAGGATTCAGCAAGCTCTGCATGGCGTGCAGAAATAGTGCAGGAGATGCTGGAGGCAATATAGCTGCCGTGTGATCCAGGAATAAGCTCCCGGGACGTGCACGAGTGCTCCTGCACTATTCCTGCATGGACACAGCTCCTGTATGCAAATTTCCCAATTTGCAGGTGAAAACCATGCAAATGAGGTGAATTTGCAATCTAGGAAGCTGGCAGCCAGCTGTGCAGGACTAATAAAGTCTGCAGAAATGTAATCGGTTAGTAACCGAGTACATTTCTGCAAACTACAAAATGGAGCCATGACAGTTCCAAATAAAGGGTGTATATAATGTGGAAAGAATGCCAGTGGCCAAATATATGGCCATTGGCACGGAAAACAGTTGCAAAATAAAAAAAATAATAACTTTTATTTTTTTTTAGTTGATTTCAGCTGTTTACTTGTAGGGCAGCGGCACACAAATGAGATTGGGCCGAAAATAAAAAAAAACTTGAAATAAGCATTCTATCCAAAATCACAACTTTGCCATTATACTCAATGGCAGGCAGAAGACAAAATGGCCAGTGAATAGTGGTTGCTAAGGGGGAAGGCTCAGTGTCAGACTTGTAACTAGGCATTAGCAGGTAATCCTATGCAAATGAGGGGAATGATACTGAGTCCTAGATCCCCCCTCATGACTAGCTTGCACCCAACCGTGTCGGTGCAGGAAGACCATGGTGCAAGCCTAAGAGCTAGCTGACAACATAGAGGGGTGTGTCGAGCATACTGTAAGCTTATTGGAGCCCTGTGGCTTGGGTTTGTACTTAGCTTAGCAGAGTTAAGCAAGGGGGTGTATCTGAAGATGCCTAGCACTCTTTACATTGCCTAAACAGTTGTCCGCGCCGGGCACCATGTTTTAAAGGAAGAAAAAAAGTAAACCAGGAAATAGCAGCTCCGTGCACATCTGAGCACTGTGTTTGCACGGCACACCCCTGGGCTTAAACAGGAAAGCAATGGGAAGGGAAAACAGCAATAGTAAGGTAATTAAGGAGAGCTAGCATAGCTGGCAGGTGAAATGTATCAGAATCAGCCAATTACAGAGGCAGCAGCCCAGCCCAGCACACTACTATAAACTATGCAAATACCCTTCACTTTGTTTTTTTCCCACAAACTCTACACCACCGGTGTACACCAGCAGGGAAATTTTACCAAACAAAAGCAACAAAATGACAGGGGCTGCAGCAGCTATCATAAATCAACATGTGGAAGAGGCTGAGGGTGATGAGGTTGAGAATACTGATGACCAACCCACAGTAAGGAGAAGGAGAAGAGTGTACAGACCCAGGGTAACTTGCAAGGGGCTACATGAGCTGGAGATAGTGGAGCGCTATAGGGTGGACAGGGACCTCCTACAGCAAGTTGTTGAGCTGTGCTGGCCACACCTCACACACAGAACTAACAGAGGGAAACCCATCCCAGTGGACACCAAAGTATGTGTAGGCTTAAGAATGCTGGCCACAGGTGCCCTCCCTAGGCCAACTGGGGATATCATAGGAATCTCACAGGCATCAGCATCCTGGGTACTCCACCAGTTCCTGGATGCCATGTCAGCACATGCCGGTGAGCATGTATATTTCCACAACAGCTGTAAGACGTTGACCATCAATATGCGTCTCTTCCACCAAATAGCAGAATACCCTGAGGTAGTGGGTGCTATAGACTGCATGCACATACACATCAAAGCACCACCCGGTGAGCAGGGTAGGGTCTACATCAACCACAACGGCTTCCCCTCCATCAACTGTCAGGTCATGTGCGATGCTCAGGGCATTATAATGAATGTGTGAGCTGGCTGCCCTGGAAGCTATCATGACTCCCACATCTGGCATATGACACAGCTGTACCAGAGATTTGCCAATGGGGCCATCCCTTATGGCCATCTAGTGAGGGATACTGGTTACACACTGGAGCCGTGGCTGATGACACCCATCAGAAATGCACACACACCCGAAAAAGAACTCCATAATGAGGCACATGCACAGACCAGAATCATAACAGAGTGTGTGTTTGGGATGCTCAAGTCACAGTTCTGGTGCCTGGACACATCCGGTGGAGCCTTGCAGAACTCACCAGCTACACGTACCCAAATTGTCATTGTATGTGCCATGCTACACAGTATGATCCTGTGGAAACAGCTGCAGCAGGAACAGCATGGGGCAGAGCCACACAGCTCCCCACCATTGCCAAGGCCTGCACAGGCACAGAGTGACTCAGAGGAGGAACAACCTGAGCCTGCCCCAGTAGGCAGAAGAAGGCATGCCCAGTATGTCCAGGCCATGGCAAAGAGGCAACACATAGCACGTACACTGACACGGTAAGAACCCAGGAAATTATACCTCTCTCTGACTCGCACATACAGTAAAAGGGATGCCAAACATGACACTTCCTGTGTACTATGTGCATCCGACATTAGCAGCCCTCCAGCACCATCCTCAATACTGGCACAGCCACAAGGTAAGTCACTCTCCGCATCATTTGCTGAATGTAGTAGTATGTGTTACTTGTATCTATGGTATGGATGTGAGCATGCAAGGGAATAGGTGGCTGAATGGATGCCAGAAGATAGTAGACACCTATAGTGGCAGCATGAGATGTATAACAAATACTGGTGTCACCATAGCAGCCAGTATTAGACAAGGTGACAAAACTCACTGCAGGAAATGTGGTGGGCTACATGTGTGTCCATAGGACACACACATGCCAGTCAGGGAGGCTCACATACCCAACAACAGTCTCAGCCAGCAGGACAGGTGTAGACAAACACATACAAAGGTTGTGCTAAGGCCTCTGACTGATGGTCAGCCAGTGGGATGTTAGTTCTGAAAGGTAAGAAGTCTGAAACTGAAATGTAGGTCAATCAAACCTAAGACCTGTAGTACATTGATATGCCTCTAGTCAGCATGATAGATCAAAATACAGAATGAAATGGAGTACCTTAAATACCAGTACAGTCATAGCAAATGTTTACAAGTGTCAGGTGTGCCCTCCCCAATCCTATGTAGACATGTAGTAACATGTATGTGTAGGTATAATAACAGTGGAGCACAGATTACCAGAGCTGCCAAAGTAGGATAAATTGTAGCATGTGTACAATATGCAAGACTGCGAGCGTTAGGTTGTTGTGTATTGTATATTGTATGAGAGTGATCAGTATGTAGGCATGGTGAAGTTTGTCCTGGTGGCCATTGGCTAGTACTGCTGATGACAGGGCCAAGTTCTCACAACTGCAGTGCCAAAAACAATATATCCCAGCAAAACACATTCCAGCAGTAAGCCATAGTAAATGTTTGGAAGTAATATGTGTCACCATCTGAAAGATGGACATGGCATGAATGTGGGCTCAGATATACAAACAGTACACAGGGGGAAGTACCGCAGACTGACAGTGTATAATATGTTACTGTCAAATGGACACACCTTTGGAATTGTACATACAGGTTATCAGCACATTAGTTGGGCTTGTAGTAGGGAATACTGATGTTGTCTGTCCAAACACAGGCAGACCACAAAGATCACAGGTATGAAGTATTGAGAAACAGTTGATGTCCCTGCACAAGCCAGCATAAGTGGAATGCCCCATGCATATCTGTGAGTCAGATGCAAGTAGTGTCCATAGCACACATGCACCCAGCTCACCCCACCTTCACCCACAGGTACCTCTCAGGTTTTATCCCTGCTGTTGGGAATGAGTACAATATGACCACCATCTCTGTATGGCAATAGCCAAAGGATGCAGCATGCAGAACAGATGGCCCATGTAGGTGTGTCCCTAGCTGTAAGCAGTACCCTGCCAGCATCCACACCACTGGATCAATAATGACAGAAAGTATTGGCATTTACACCTTGCACACTTACCCTGTCACCCCAGGGGAATATAGTGTATTGCAGTCTGGGACTGTAGGAGTGACACAATGCAACGGCCTGCTACAGCTGGCCTGCATCACTACTAAATGGCCTGCAGTCCTCTGCCAAAGGCCTGTGTCTCACCCGTACTTCTAATATATGTTATATCATGAACTCCCAAATAACAATATAACACAGTCCACAGAACTCAAATGCAAGGCCATGTGGACAAATCCCAGTAACATGTCCACCATGTCCTACTGCATGAACTGTGGACCAACACCGAATTACTGCTGGGATGAGGTGATAACTATATGGAACTTATCAGATAATGTTTGCATAATGTTTGGAAGAGGATAGAATAATAGAGGGGGTTAGGAACATGGGCGGCATGTAGTGTGTGATGTCTGAAACTCAGCCATGTGCACATACTATCCCTGCCTGCAAACACAGGAATGGGTGGCTACAAATCTGCTCGTAAACCACAATGTGAAGGGGTAATGTCCAGAATTATGACCCCTGCCTCTGGGTAACCTGTGTGAATCTGTACAGCTGTGAGGTATGGCCACAGCAGGATATGGCCATACTGTCACGTTGATGGATGTACAAGCATGGGATTCTCAGCCACCACTGTACCAATGTGCTGAACCATTTACACAGACCCAGCAGCAAGTGTCTACAGCTTCCCCTCCAGAATGGTATGATTGTGCAAGAATATGTAGGCTGCAGACCACAATACTGGACACAGCTGTATTCACCCTGTGTTCCCCAGGACATCACTGCAAGCAAATATGTATACCTGACAGTACTTAATGACATAAAACATCACAGTGTAAAACAGTACATATGTCTGAATATCTCTGCTAACACCAATACCATGTAGCAGAAGCAGCACAGACACAATTACCTTCAGTAACCCACTATCCTTTGCCCATTTTGACCCCATATTGTCAACCAATCTACAGATACCCTGCAGAAACAGGTTGCGAGCTGTAGGTGTAGAACACAAAAACCTGCACTGGAGTACAGCCTACCTGGAATGGATTCACACATTCAGTACAGAAGGTCATACTGGACATGGTCCCACACTTAGAGAAACGAAGCCCATGTCTGACAACAAAATACTGAAAGGTCATTCTGGGTATGCTCACACACTTACAGAAATGAAGGCCATGTCTGGCAACAACAGTGGACTATACATAGCTGACAGTCACAGATGTTTGTGCACACAATCCTCAGTACACACCAGTCATGCTTTGCACACACATTGGATAGGAATACACACATATATCCAAGGACAACACACTATAATAGGCCAAAATTGCACATACATAGATGTGTGGAAGAGAGTGACAGACACTGACAAAGAGCCTCCCTTCATGAGGTCTGTCCCACCCAACACACATCCAATTGGCTAAAACCACATAATGTGCAAATGTCAATTGCTGTAGACATTTGCCTCTGGTATCCCTTAGCACTATAGTGTCTGTGGTGCTTGTGCTAATTGTGTAACATGACTGTACAAGTCTGTAGTCATCTAGTGGTTGTATACACGTACCTGTGGAATATAAACCTGTGTGTGCCTGAGTGTGGTGTGTCTGCTTCTAGGTGAATAGGTTATGGCCCATGCACACACACTGCACTCCCCATTGCCCTACTATGGCAAGCCTGCTGATGTCTTCACCTTGAAGTACACCTTTGGGGAAAGAGTAGTCCTTAAAGCTCTGCGGTGTGTGCTATAACTGCATAATGCTATAGTATGATGTACTAGCTAGGTAGGAGTTCTAATCCCAGACATGGCAAGTGTGTGTGTGTGTGTGTGTGTGTGTGTGTGTGTGTGTGTGTGTGTGTGTGTGTGTGTGTGTGTGTGTGTGTGTGTGTGTGTGTGTGTGTGTGTAGGAATCAAGGCTTTTGAGGTCATTCACACTCACTACAATTTCAAATCCCCTACTTTGGCAGGGCTGGTGATGTCATTCACTTTGAAATACACCTTTGGGGAAGAAGTAGCCCAGTATTCTGCATGGTGCATCCTATAACTGTGTAATGCTGTAGTGTGATGTACTACTTAGGTAGGAGTTCTATTCCCAGACGTGGTAATTGTAGAACTTTGTGTGTGTTTATCTGTGTAGGGATCAATGCTTTCTGAGGCCATTCACACTCACTACAACTTCCATTGCCCTACTTTGGCAAGACTGCTGATATCATTCACTTTGAAATACACCTTTGGGGAAGGAGTAGCTCATTAAGTTATGTGGTGTGTGCTGTAACTGCATAATGCTGTAGTGTGATATACTAGTTAGGTAAGCGTTCTAATCCCAGACATGGTGTGTGTGTGTGTGTGTGTGTGTGTGTGTGTGTGTGTGTGTGTGTGTGTGTGTGTGTGTGTGTGTGTGTGTGTGTAGGGATCAATGCTTTTGAGGCCTTTCACACTCACTACAATTTCAAATGCCCTACTTTGGCAGGGCTGCTGATGTCATTCACTTTGAAATACACATTTGGGGAAGGAGTAGCCCAGTAATCTCCATGGCGTGTCATATAACTATGTAATGCTGTAGCGTGATGTATTAGCTCAGTAAGAGTTCTAATCCCAGACATGGCAACTGTGTTTGTGTGTGTGTGTGTGTGTGTGTGTGTGTGTGTGTGTGTGTGTGTGTGTGTGTGTGTGTGTGTATGTTTGTCTGTGTAGAGATCAATGCATTTGAAGCCATTCACACTCACTACATTTTCAAATGCCCTACTTTGGCAGGGCTGCTGATGTCATTCACTTTGAAATAGACCTTTGGGGAAAGTGTAGCCCAGTAAGCTCTGTGGCACATGCTATAACTGTGTAATGCTGTAGGGTGATATACTAGTTAGGTAGGAGTTGCATTCCCAAACATGGCAACTGTGAAACTCTGTGTGTGTTTGGTTGTGTGTGTAGGGATCAATGTTTTTGTGGCCATTCACAGTCACTAGGCACACCTAAAAATGGAGAACATTGATATCTGTGCAGTAATAGAGACCTGATCCAAGGATCCAGAGAGCACCCCTGCAATACCAGGTACAGCTCCCACCACACTTGGCCACCAAACCAGGACCAAAACAATAAAGGTGGAGGAGTGTCCATATTCACCAAGGATATTCACACCAACAGGCTACTTGCCCAACAGAATGTGTTTGAAATACCCTGGTGCAATGAACATTAGGTCAGACTGCAATACACATTGTATAGCTTGCTACAGATCCCCCACCATGCCCCATGATTCACACTACAGCTTTTGAAACATACTGGGAAATATTATGCTGCAACCAAACACCCTAATATTGGGTGACTTACACTACCCTGCCATTAACTGGGAAAACTACTTATGTACCAACACATGTGCCCAACCGTTCTTGGAAGTCATAATTCCCAATGTGCTGGATCAAGTAACCCATAATCCCACCAGGGGCACAAATATCCTAGACCTGGTCATTACCAACATGGGAAATCAATGCTCCACCTATGGTCACCCCATTGGTGGTCAGGTCTCTCGAAGAGCTAATTACCCTTAACATCAACATCCCTCCCCCACACCCCAGTAAGGAAACCTCCATAACACACATCTCCAAAGTCAACGTCATGCTACACATGTCAGACGTGACTAATGTCATGAAACCCATGCAGATGGTAACTGAAAGAATGACTGCTGAATCCTACATGAAGGCAATGTAAGAGCGCATCCACAAGTGCATGAATCGTGTCATCCAATATAGAACCAAGATGCTCCCCACCAAGAAAAGGAAGCCAATGTGGTGGCCCCCTGCCATGAACATACTGTACAACAAAATGAGGAAACTGTTGCAGAAACAGTGGAATTTCCAGGTTGCAAAATACTCCCTTACCAGCCACAGTAAGAAGCTGAGATCCCTCATAACATCCACCAAAGCTAGGAACAAACATAATAGAGCTGTTCCATAGCTATGTCAGGAATCTAAATGGCAATGCTCAGATCTGCTCTGAGCTACAACAGGATGGTATTAAATATTCTGCTCCCAAGGAAATTGCCAATAACCTGGCAGATCAATTCAGTGCCAACTGCACCCCACCACCCCTGAAAGGGCCCATCTCAACACGGAAAGATTGCCAGATTCTGGTAATAACAGCCACATAGGTAGAAACCACACTCTCAGAGCTAAGACAACAGCAGCCATGGGACCAGTCAACATCCCGGGCTGTGTACTACATGAGCTACAAAACGAACTGGCACCTCACCTACGTGCCATGTCTAATCATAGCCACACATCAGGCTTCATGCCTGTGTGGCGTACAGCTACAGTTATCCCAGTACACAAGAGGGGATCCACCTTGGATCCTGGGAACTACAGCCCCAGCAGTCTGACATGCCTGATCTGCAACGCCATGGAATGTATTATCATGGAAATTAAAACAAAGGCATTGGCAACCATTAAACACTGGACCCCAACCAGGTTGGGTTTGTGAAGGGCCGATCATGTCACCTCAACCTGATTGACAACTGTGAATCCATCTCCAGAGCTGTGGTTCACACAGCCTATCTGGACCTTGCCAAGGCCTTCAACACCATCCCCCAGTCTGGAACCATAGATAAATGTATCAAGCTGGCAATTAATCCCTATGTCACCCGATGGGCTGCCAACTACTGTACTGACAGAACCCACGCTGTAAATGTAGGTGACACCAACCCCAGCCCCAGACAAGTTTCATAGTTTCCTAGTTTCATAGTATAGTACTAGGCTATCTGCCCTGGGGCATTTGTAAGCCTAGCCATAGTGATGTGGCTTTTGCCACCCCATGAAATGGTACAAAAAATGTACAGAATAAATTTAGAATACTGTGTCTCTGTCTAGTAGTGGCACAATGAAGGTCCCCTTATATAATAGAATTAGTTTACTATGCCCCTGTCTAGCAGTGACACAGATGTGACCCCTGGGGTAAACTTACGATCTCCCATCCACTCATCAAGATTTCTCTTGAAGAGAGTCAGTGAGGGGCTCTGCCTAATACGAACTGGGATCTTGTTCCAAAGCATGGGAAGCCTCTGGGTTATGAATCTATCCCTCCAGCATGTCCTATTCATACTTGTGCTGAGGTTTAAATCTTTAGCTCTCGTGGTCCTGATGGATTTGGATTTTTTGAGGTGGAGCATGTCCATCAGATCCTGATTGGACATGGCCTTGTACGTCAGGCAGAGATCACCTCTGAGCAGGCGGTATGCTACTGAATAGAGCTGAAGTTTCTTTAGTCTGGCAGAATAAGACACATGTTGGAGACCCTTGATCCTCTTGGTGAGGTACTTTTGTGGTCTCTCCAGCTATTGCAAATGCCGGGTGAGGTACATACCAAATGGGGCATTGTACTCAATCATGGGTCTGATGAGGGAGGAGTATAGGGGTACAATGACATCCTTGGATCTGGATGTGAATCCCTTCATGATGAGGTGTGCAAGGTAGAATGTTTTTCTAACCACTTTGGCAATGTGGGTGTCAAATGAGAGGTCACTGTCAACTTGGGTCCCTAGGTCTCTGATTACTTTTTCCATATTCAGTGGGTTGCTGTCTATGTGATAATTTGTGGGTACTTTGTTTTTCCCAAAGGGGATGACTATACATTTTTTGGCATTTAGTTTAAGGCCGTGACTCCAGCACCAGTTGTCCATTTCTGTGAGGCCTTTTGTAGGATGTATGTGTCTGCTGGTGTATCGACTATGGTGCCCAGTTTGCAGTCATCTGCGAACTTTGTCAGCCACAGCCCTCCCATGTTTGCTTTAACATCTGAGAAATAAATGCCGAACAAGAGGGGTCCCAGGACAGATCCCTGTGGGACATCACTTGTGACTGGCTTTGAGTCTGACATTGCTCCAGCAATTTTAACTTTATGGGTTCTGTCCTTTAGCCAGTTTGCCACCCATCTAGTGACATAAGGGTTTACGTTTAAGCTGTTGAGCTTATCTATGATGCCTGAGTGGGGTATTGTGTCGAAGGCCTTAGCCAAGTCCAGGTAGGCTGTATGGACTGCTTTGCCCTCATCAATGGCTCTAGTGACTGTTTCAAAAAAGTCAACCAAGTTCAGAAGGCAAGATCTGCCCTTTACAAAGCTGAACTGGGTGGGGTCAAGTGTCTGTAGTTCCCCTATGTCTCTGTTTATGAGTTCCATAATTATTCTTTCCATAGCTTTGCAGACCAGGCTGGTTAAGCTTATGGGGCGGTAGTTTCCAGGGTCTGTAGAGGCACCGCCTTTGTGGAGTGGGACCACTGTTGCTGTACGCCAGTGTTCAGGTACATATCCCGAAGTAAGGCTAAGGTTAAATAGCATTTTTATGTGTGGGTTTAGCTCCTCTTGGAGTTCACGTAACACGCAACCCGGGATACCGTCAGGTCCCATTGATGCTGTGTTTTTAGCTTTGTTTAGGGCGGTTCTCACTTGGACATCTGAGATGACAGGAGATTACATTCAGCTGGGATAAGTATTTCTTCTTTTGGGGCCGAGGGAGGGGAGAAATTTGCACTGAACCTGTCAGCCAGAATGTTGGCAATATCTGTGGGTTCAGTGTATTTTTTGTTGTTGTGAACCAAAGTGAGCATATCTGAGGGTTTCTGCCCAGGTTTCTAACATAGCTGAAGAAGGCTTTGTGGTTATCTTTAGTGTCCTTAGCGATTTTTCTCTCAAAGTTGGCCTTGGATGTTTTTATGAGAGAACGTAGTTTTCTGCTAATGTTGATCAGAGATGTCTTCCCTTCATGGGATTTTGCTCTGACGTGCAGTAGCTTCCTTCTTTTGTTATACAATTTGTTAATGGCTGAGGTCCACCAGACAGGATGTTTGCCTTTGGTTGAGAGGGACTTGGATTTATTTGGGATTGCATGATCCATGCATTCTTGAAGATGTCCATAGAAAGCATTTGTGAAGGATTCGGCATTGTGGGATGTGGTATCCACTGGCACAGTGGGCTTAAAGGATACCATCTCAGTCTTAAGAAGAGTGAAGTCTGCTTTTGAGAAGTTTTTCACTGTGGTCTTTTGTGCTGGGGGTGGTGGTGGGATATGTATATCCAGGGTGATTAGTTTGTGGTCAGATCTCACTAGTGAGGGGTATACTTCCGGTGCGGAGCATTTTGTCCCCATGTTTGTGATGATCAGGTCTAGTATATTATCTCCCCTAGTGGGAGAGGTGACTAGTTGTTCCAGTGCATTTGAATTTATGAATTCCAGGAACCTTTGTGCTAGGGTATTAGGGCTAGAATAATGTACCCAATCTATGTTTGGGTAGTTGAAGTCTCCCAGTATGATGGTATTTTGTGATACATTCATATCCTCCAATGTCTTCAGGAAGGCTGAGTGGGGTTCTTAAGATTGGGAGGGTGGTCTGTAACATGCTACCAGTTGTATAGCAGTTTTGCCTATGGGTAGTTGCACCTGTATGGTCTCTGATGCTTCATGTGTTGCTACTAACCTGGAGGTGTGGGTGTCCTTGATGAATATGGACACTCCCCCTCCCTTTGTGGTTCGGCCTGGGTTTTGGGGCCGAAAAGCGTGATACAAGGTATAGCCTGGTAGCACTGGGGTGCTCTCAGGAGCCTTGAACCAGGTTTCAGTTACTGCACAGACGTCGATGTTCTCCATGCTGAGGAGTGCATCAAATGCCTGCATCTTGAGATTTAGACTTCTGGCGTTGAGCAGCATTACCCTTAGTTTTTTTCCATTTTTGTTTTCTAAGAAGGTGGGTTTGTCTTTTGAGCCTTGCCTAAAAAGGCACTATGGGGGTGGCAAGAGCCTTAGCCAATATCCGGAAGCCCAGTGGTGACAGGTGTAAGCCATCCCTTGCATTGTCCAACATGTCATCCCAGGCAGACAGACATTGGATCCCCTTAGAATGACACCAGTACTTGAGCCAATTATTAAAGCTGATCATCTTGTCTTTGTATTGTGGTATCATTCTTGGTGAGGGCAAGATGCTGCTCAGGGTCAGGGTCATACCAGCCTGGGCTACATAATCGGAGAGCTCCTCTATGTCTCTTTTCATGTAGTCCAGGGAGGTACGTCTCAGGTCATTCACACCAGCATGGACAATGACGGAGTCATATTTGTACTTGCTTTGGAGTGACTTGAGTGTGTGTGTTATGTGGCAGATCCTAGCTCCCAATAGACAGCTCACAGTCACCCTCTCCTTGTTCAGCCTGGTCAGCAGGACATCAGTGTGTCTGACTATAGAGTCACCTATTACTAGTGTATCAGGCATGGTGTTTGGCCTTAAGGGCTGTGATTGGTTGACACACTGATTTATTGAAGTATGTGTTGCATGTATTTTGTTTTGAGGTGGTGGATTTTTGGATGTCTGCTTTGGGAGCCTCTGTTGTTTTGGTAAGTTTTTTATTAGAGCCTCCGAGTATGTCTTTGTGTTTTTATGTGTTTGGTTTGCAGTTGTGGTAGGTCTATGTGGGTCTGGGATTGTTGTGAGTGTGGTTACCAACTCCTCCTGTCTGGTCATGCCAGCCCTGAGTTGAGAGAGTTCAGCCTCCACTTTGGCTATATAGTTGCATCTCTCACATGTATTTGTGTTTGTTGGGAGGAGGAGAGGGTTGTCTGTGTACATGAGACAATTGTAGCATTGTCTCAAGATACCCAGATTGACCAGCTGAACTGGAGAGGATGCCAGTAATCTACCACTCGACATGCTAGAACAGTATAAGGGAGTGCTGTACCTTTAAGGGAAGTGGATATTCACAGGGGTGGTAAGTAGATGTAGTGCTTTACTTAGTACGAGAGTGCTTACTTAGTAGAGAAGTATTGAGAACAAGTGCTAGGCTTATAATATAGTGAGTAGTCTGATTTTACTAAGAGTAGAGCTTCCTTAAGGGAAAATTTGAAGAGCAGACCTGGCAGAGCCAGAAGAAGTTTAACCTTGTTTAACCAGCGCTGTGCTATGCGCACAACCGCACAAAGCCGTGCAAACGCAGATTTTAAACAGTGAACTACAAAAGAGCTAGAAATGGTCCAAAACAACCAATTACTACAGCTTCTTGTGCTGAGGTCACTTCCTACAGGGACAGGTAGGCTGCTCAAGGCTCCCCACTCCCACTGGTGAGCAAAGAAACTTCCTTCTATCCAAGTAAGGTAATGGACAACACAGGAACTACACCACAGCCCAGAATATAGCAATGCCTGTAAACTGGTCTAAACTAATCGAGGAGAGGTGGGAAAACAAGGATTATTTTTTTGTTTTTTTGATAGAAACACACAGAAAATGCAGAAACAGTGATAAATCAGTTACACAGGCTAGCACACTTTAGTGGGCAGCCTCAACAGTTAAATTAAACAAACAAACAAACTTTCGATCAAATTTGACTAAAATGTAACTTTAAGTGCAGATTTTAAAATAATGCAGCAAACAGTTAAAAAACAGTTCAGGCTAGTTCAGGGTAAGCTACATAAGCTATTCCAAGTGAAAAAAAGCAAAGATACTTAAATCCAGAAAGTAGTCGCTTTTCTGAGTTCCCTGTAGCTAGGACCACTCTGCAGGATCACGAGGAGCTTGTCTGAGCAGCATAGCCAGAAAAAAATGCCCAGAGGCGGATTTTAAACAGTGAACTACAAAAGAGCTAGAAATGGTCCAAAACAACCAATTACTACAGCTTCTTGTGCTGAGGTCACTTCCTACAGGGACAGGTAGGCTGCTCAAGGCTCCCCACTCCCACTGGTGAGCAAAGAAACTTCCTTCTATCCAAGTAAGGTAATGGACAACACAGGAACTACACCACAGCCCAGAATACAGCAATGCCTGTAAATTGGTCTAAACTAGTCGAGGAGAGGCGGGAAAACAAGGATTATTTTTTTTGTTTTTTTGATAGAAACACACAGAAAATGCAGAAACAGTGATAAATCAGTTACACAGGCTAGCACACTTTAGTGGGCAGCCTCAACAGTTAAATTAAACAAACAAACAAACAAACTTTCGATCAAATTCGATTAAAATGTAACTTTAAGTGCAGATTTTAAAATAATGCAGCAAACAGTTAAAAAAACAGTTCAAGCTAGTTCAGGGTAAGCTACAGAAGCTATTCCAAGTGAAAAAAAAGCAAAGATACTTAAATCCAGAAAATAGTCGCTTTTCTGAGTTCCTCTAGCTAGGACCACTCTGCAGGACCACGAGGAGCTTGTCTGAGCAGTATAGACAGCTGGAGTACCTTAGGGTTCAGTCCTAGCGCCGCCCTCATTTGGCATCTACTGCTCTGAAGTACAGTCCAACAGTAAGGGACACTGGCAAACTAAGTTCGCAGATGGCTGCACGCTGGGAGCCAATATTGAATTCCCACATGATGTGGATATTCTACAGAAGGGCCTTACAGAAAGACATGCTTGGTGCCTGAGCCATGGCCTCAAGATCAATGCCAAGATATTCATAGTTATCCCCTTTGGGAAGGGACATGTACCTATGAAGTACCACATAGGTGGAAGTAAACACCTAAAGCATGATAAGAGAGTTAGGGACACAGCAGTGGTCTCACCTTTGATAACCACATCGCCACAACAGTCAGGAAATCCACCTATGTGGCACACCTCACCACTAAGGGTTTTATATCCAGGAAAAAGGAGATCATCGTCCCACTGTAGTCATCTCTCAGTAGACCCAGTACAGACTACAATGGCCCGTTACTTATGTACCTCACAAGACATCTGCAACAACTAAAAAGGCTGCAGACATACCTCACTAAAAGAATCTCAGGCCTAAACCAGATGCCCTATGCTGACCATCTGAAAATCATCCAGCTATACTCTGTCACATATTGTGTTCTCAGTGGCAATCTCTGCTTAACATACCATGCCATTTCAGACAGACAACTGTTGGACATGCTACACTTAAAGAATTCCAAACCCTCACAGCCACGTTCCAGGGATCCAAATCTTGCCATCACAATGAACAATACATGCTGGAGGGATGTATTCCTGACCCAGAGACTCCCCAGACTCTGGAATAGACTGCCCATACATAGGTTCATAGGTTCATAGGTTTATACTAGGCTATCTGCCCTAAGGCATTTATAAGCCTAGCCCAAATTATTAATTGTGCCCTTATATGAAAAATACTGTGCCCATTAGTTTGTTGTGCCTCTGTCCAGCAGTGACCCAGAGATGATTCCCGGGGTAAACCTACGATCTCCCATCCACAGGTCTAGATTTCTCTTGAACAGAGTCAGCGAGGTGCTCTGCCTCACATGGACCGGGATTTTATTCCACAGCATAGGGAGTCTCTGAGTGATAAATCTATCCCTCCAGCACGTCCTATTTATATCCGTGCTAAGGTTTAAGTCGCTTGCTCTAGTGGTTTTGGTGGATTTGGATTTTTGAGGTGGAGCATGTCCATTAATTCGGGTTGGACATGGCCTTGTATGTCAGGCACATGTCACCTCTGAGCAGGCGGTATGCGACTGAATAGAGCTGGAGTTTCTTCAATCTGGCAGCATATGACAGATTTTGGAGTCCCTTTATCCTTTTGGTGAGGAACTTTTGGGGTCTCTCCAATTGCTGCAGATGTCGGGTGAGATACATCCCGAATGGGGCATTGTACTCGATCATTGGTCTGATAAGTGAAGAGTACAGGGGAACAATGACCTCACTAGATCTGGATGTGAATCCCTTCATGATCAGGTGGGCAATGTAGAAGGTCTTTCTAACCACTTTAGCAATGTGAGTGTCAAAAGAAAGGCCACTGTCAACCTGGGTCCCCAGGTCCCTGATAACCTCTTCTGTGCTTAGTGGATTGCCACCTATATGGTAGCTTGGGGTTACCTTGTTTTTCCCGAAGGTATGACTATACATTTTTGGCGTTTAACTTCAGGCCATGGCTCTGGCACCAGCTATCTGTTTCCGTGAGTCCCTTCTGAAGGATATCAGTGTCGATGCACTTTCCACTATGGCCCAGTTTGCAGTCATCTGCAAACTTTGTCAAAGTCCTCCCATGTTGGCCTGTACTTCTGAGAAGTAGATGCCAAACAATAGGGGCCAAGGACCGAGCCCTGTGGGACACCACTTGTGACCGCTTGGAGTCTGACACAGCGCCAGCAACTCTAACCCTGTGGGTTCTGTCCTTAAGCCAGTTTGCAACCCATCTTGTGACATATGGGTTTACATTTAAGCTGGTAAGTTTTCTACAATACCCGAGTGGGGTATTGTGTTCTCGAAGCTTGCAAGGTCAAGGTAGGCTGTATGGACTGCCTTTCCTCATCAATGGCCTTGGTGACTATTTCAAGAAGTCGACCAAGTTCAAAAGGCATGATCTTCCCTTGACAAAGCCAAACTGGGTCGGGTCCAATGTCTGCAAGTCCCCTATATCTTTGTTTATGAGCTCCATTATGATCCTCTCCATAGCTTTGCAGACTAGACTTGTTAAGCTTGTAATTACCAGGGTCCGTGGGGCCACCTTTGTGGAGTGGGACCACAGTTGCCGTGACGCCACCCTTGGGCACGTATCCTGTGGTAAGGCTGAGATTAAACAGCTGCCTTATGTGCGGGTTTAATTCCTCATTTAGCTCGTGTAGCACACAGCCGGGGACACCATCCGGTCCCATTGATGCTGTGTTTTTAGCTTTAGAGAGCAGCTTTCACCTGCGCATTTGAGATCTCCGGGAGCCTACACTGCGTTGGGATAGTTATGTCGCCTTTAGGGGGGAAGAGGGGGGGTCAACTTTGCACTGAACCTGTCTGCCAGTATGTTGGCAATGTCTGTGGGTTCAGTGATTTTTGTATCATTTTGGACTAATTCTGAGCATATCTGTGAGTTTCCACCCAGGTTCCTAACATAGCTGAAAAAGGCCTTATGATTGTCCTTTGAATCCATGGCAATTTTTCTCTCAAAATTGGCCTTAGTTGATTTTATGAGTGCTCGTAATTTTTACTAATAATGATCAGGGGTGACTTCCCTTTATGGATTTTGTTCTATCATGTAATAGCTTTCTCCTCTTATTGTAAAGTTTGTTAATGGCTGGGGTCCACCAGACTGGACGTTTGCCCTTTGTGGAAAGAGTCTTGGTTTTATTTGGGATTGCCTGATCCATGCAGTCCTGGAGGTGTTCATAGAAGGCATTTGTAAGGGCTTCCGCAGCTTGTTGTGGTTTCCTCTGACTCAGGGGCCTTGAAGGATACCACACCAGTCTTGAGTAGTGTGAAGTTTGCTTTAGAAGTTCTTCACTATGGTCTTTTGTTTGGGGTGGGGGATGTGGATTTCCAGTGAGATTAGTTTATGATCAGATCTCACCAATGAGGGATATACTTCGTGTGGAGCATTTTGTCCCCATGTTTGTGACAATGAGATCTAGTATATTTTCTCCTCTCGTGGGAACAGTGACTAGCTGTTCCATGGCATTTGAATTTATGAACTCCAGGAACCGTTGGGCTAGAAAGTTAGGGCTTGAGTAATGTTCCCAGTCTATATTCGGTAGTTGAAGTCACCTAATATGATGGTGTTTGGAGATACATTTATACCCTCCAGTGTCTTCAGGAAGGCTGTGTGGGGTTCCTGAGTTTGAGAGGGTGGCCTGTAGCATGCTACAATTTGTAGAGCAGTTTTGCCTATTGTTAGTTGCACCTGGATGGTTTCAAGCTTCATCGTTGCCACCAACCTGGAGGTGTGAGTATCCTTTATGAATATGGATACACCCTCCTTTTGTGGAGTGGTCCGGTTTTGGGGCGGAGCATGATATGAGGTAAAACCTAATAGTGGGTGCTCTCAGGAGCCTTGAACCAGGTTTCATTTACAGCACAGACATCGATGTTCTCCATACTGAGAAGGGCCTCAGTCGTGCATTTGAGATTTAGACTTCTGGCATTGAGCAGCATTACCCTCAATTTCTTCCCATTTTGTTTTCTAGGGTGGTAGGTTTAGAATTTGAGCCTTGCCTAAAAAGGCACTATGGGGTGGCAAGAGCCTTAGCCAATATCCGGAATCCCAGGGGTAACAGCGTGGCTTGTCAAGCATGTCATCCCAGGCAGACAGACACTGGATCCCCTTTGAATGACACCAGACATTAAGCCAATTGTTAAAGCTGATCATCTTGTCTCTATATTGTGGCATCATTCTTGGTGAAGGAAGGATACTGCTCAGGGTTAGGGTCATACCTGCCTGGGCTACATAATCAGAGAGCTCCTCTATGTCTCTTTTCATGCAGTCCAGGGAGGTACGTCTCAGGTCGTTCACACCAGCATGGACAATGACTGTGTCATATTTGTACTTGCTGTGGAGTGACCCAGTGCTTGTGTTATGTGGATTCTAGCGCCCGATAGGCAGCTTACTGTGACCCTCTCCTTGTTCAGCCTGGTGAGTGGGACGTCAGTGTGTCTGACTATGGAGTCACCTATGACAAGTATGTTTGGTGTTGTATTTGGCCTTAAGGGCTGTGACTGCTTTGCACACTGCTTTTGTGGTTTATGTGTTGCTTGTGGGGTGTCTTGAGGTAGCAGTTGTTTGGGTGTCTGCTTTGGAGGCCTCTGCTGTTTAGGTAAATTTTTACTCAGAGCCTCAGTATGTCTTTGTGTGTTTATGTGTTTGATTCAGTGGAGTGGTAGCATTATGTGAGGCTGGTTTTGTGGTGTGTGTAGTTGCCTTCTCCTCCTGTCTGGTCTTGCCAGTCCTGAGTTGGGAGAGCTCAGCCTCCAGTTTGGCTAAATAGCTGCATCTCAGTATTTGTGTTATGTGGGAGGAGGAGAGGGTTGTCTGTGTACATGAGGCAGTTATAACATTGCCTCAAGATTCCCAGATTCACCAGCTGGACCGGAGAGGAGATTGACAACTGACCTTTGGACATGCTAGAATAATATTGGGAAATCCTTAATTGAAAACAAGGGCCAGTGGGGAGTGAGGGTGTAGTGCTTTTAATTTTTAGTGCTGACTTATATAATTGCTTTAGTGAGCAAGTGCCAGGTAACTTGAGTGCAATGTGATACAAGTAACTAAATGCAAAAACGACAAACAGTAACTTTCTTTCAAGTGAAACAAGGAAATAAGTACAGTAAGCAATGCAGATATCACTAGTGATCCACAGAAGCTGAGAAGTTGCATTAGGTGAATTAGCTTCCAGGGAAATAACAAGCAAACAAACAACAAGTATATAAACAAAGCTAGATTCAGTAGGCCTGGATCTAGTCTATGATAGAGCAAACAAGGTGAACCAATTTCAGTAAGATACAGTTCAAATATTCAGGCACCATAAACCTTTAACCAGAAAATTCCCAGCTCAGAAGGGCAGAGTCCAGCCTCTTCTCCCACAAGAGTGCAGTCCACGAACCTTCTTAATGTAAAATAACTGGCCTGAAGCCCAAGTGCCTAAACCAGAACTAATACACTTGGACACTGGGCTCTCAATCAGCAGTTCCCAACTTAGAAGGATGAAAGCTACCTGTCCTGCCACCACAGTGCTTGCCACAAACCTTCCTAATGTAAAACAACTGGTCTGAAGCCCAAGTGCTTAATCCAAAAGACTTGAATGATAGCTACACTTTAATCAAGTTACAACCAAGCAGTAATAAATACCATTGAATACTTTAGAGAATGTCTGGATTAGTGCTCAAGTTACACAAACAAAGCTAGATCCAGCAGGCCCGAATCCAGTCTATGCCACAGCAAACAAGGCGCACCAACTTCAGTAAGAAACAGTTCAGATATGCATGCACTATAAGCCTTTAACCAGAAATTCCCAGCTCAGAAGGGCAGAGTCCAGCCTCTCCTCCCACATGTCAAGCAGAGTGCCTCTTTGGCCCTCTTCAAAAGGAACCTGGACGATTGGATGGGAGATAGGAAATTGACCCTAGGGATCATGTCAGCTGCCCTGCTAGACAGGGGTCCAGGGAAGTAAATATTGTGGGAAGACATAGCCAGGAAATTGTCATGTCTATGCATGTATAGGCCCTAGGGCCGATAGCCTAGTACCAACCTATGAACCTAGGAACCTATGACCTACACTTTCCATCGCCTAACCTTGGCAAGGTTGCTGATGTCATTCACTTTGAAATACACCTTTGGGAAAATACTAGCCCAGTAAGCTCTGTGGCATGTGCTATAAGTGCTTAATGCTGTAGTATAGTGTACTAGTTAGGTAGGAGTTCTAATCCCAGACATGGCAAGTGTAAAGGTTTGTGTGTTTGTTTGTCTGTGTAGGGATCAATGCTTTTGAGGCCATTCACAGTCACTACAACTTAAATTTCCCTACTTTGGCAGGCCTGCTGATGTCATTCACTTTGAAATACACCTCTGGGGAAGAGCTAGCCCAGTAAGCTCCATGGCGTGTGCTATAACTGCATAATACTGTAGTGTGATAGGTGTGCGAATCCCAGACATGACAACTGTAAGACTTGTTGTATGTGTGTGTGTTTGTCATACGCATCCTGTGTGGAGGTAGATGTGAGTGTGTAACAGCAAGACTCATTGTGGAGTGGATTTTGCAAATTTCTTATATGTTGGGCCTATTATATATCACAATGTACGCCTTACAAAGATAACAGATGTCAAACAGCAGAGAGGCTGGGGTAGACAATCCATACCTCTACATGTGACATCATGGCTTGGCGAACAATAAAGGCAACCCTTGTTTTACTCAGAGAACACACTCCACCCATGTCTCATACACAAACACACTTGGCTAGGCAACAACCACTATGTTGGTAGTTTCCTGCATATTGCCCACAGATAGTTACCATGGTGTGATTGCAGTGGACTACAGATGACATGGCGCCCTGTCCCATCCCTGCAATAGGCAAATCATTGCATACAGTGCTCCTTCACTATGTTCCCCACTGGACGCCTGCAACAACTGTAGCGCCAGCAAATGTAACCCACAAAGGACATACCATGCCTTATACACATGCCCTGTATGGACAGATGCCACTGACACCAGGGAATGCCTGTATCATGCTGTCAATGTAGGTGTAGGTGTAGGGTCAACCTGGTGTCCATTGCCAGTTCTCACCACATGAGGTCAGGAATGGCATATTTGATGATAGCAATCTGCCTACACAACATGGCCCAGACACCCCAAGTACACTTCCACATGTCACAGAACATGCATGTGCATGTGTGCACATCTCAGATACTGTCCATGTCATGGAATATAGAACACATACATGGCAAGCATTGCACAGCACTGACCACCCACAATAGTAACCCAGATGACTGGATGGTGAATACAATACCCACCTGTGTGGGCCAATCCAGACACTATACCCCTGAGCTGCACTGCAGACCATTGTCATGTGGCCTGATGCCAAGGTATACCCTTTACCTAGCCCTGTACAGCCTTCTGGCACAGTCAATCACTACACATATGTGAAGCAATGTACCCATGCATGTCAGTACCGGCAAACCTGTGTGTGTGTGTGTGTGTGTGTGTGTGTGTGTGTGTGTGTGTGTGTGTGTGTGTGTGTGTGTGTGTGTGTGTGTGTGTGTGGAGTATACTGATATGAATGCCATTCACACTCACTACACCTCCCATTGGCCTACTGAAGCATACCTTCTGATGTCAGACACCTTGACATACCCTTTGCCCGTATATCATCCTGATAACCCCTGTGGTGCAAGTGATACCTGTATATTACTGTATTGTGGCAAACTAGCTAGTTAAGAAATTTAATTCTGACCCTGCCAACTGTGATAATGTGTGTAAGTCCCTGAGAGAGTGTGGCTGTGTCGACCTTGAGACCTGTTCATGTGGACAGGCATATGTACTACACCTATCTTATCCCTCCCTTATCACTGTTGCTGATGTCACTCACCATCAAATATACCTTTGGACTACTCTGTAACATATAATATCTGTGGTGCATGCAATAACTGCATAGACATGTTATAGCAATACATAGTCAGGCAGGGGTTTGAAACCCCATATTGGTAAGTGTGGGACACAAACATGCTTGGGTTTTACTCTCCCACCCCCTCCCTGTCTTACTTTGTCTCTGTCTGTCTCTCTCACTCCCTCTCTGGTGGATGTGGAGAAGTACACCTGCTTTGCTTAGGCAGCAGCTTGTGCTTTATAAGTGATGCTCATGATCAGCTGATGGCCTCTGCATGAATTGCAGCCCCCCCCCCACTAGCTGATTGCATGTGGAACAGCTGTGGTAACATTCCCATAGCCAATTGCATGGAAACACACTCCTATAACTAGGAACATCATGTGGGTGTAGGCCCTTTTCATTCACTGTGAGCAGGACTTCATGTCGGTGTTTGGCAAATAGCATCACAGATGGTAGTGGGATATATCTCTAACATACACTGTGGAGACAGGCCAAAAACAAGAGGGGGGTGTTGCAGACATGACTGCAGAATGTATAAGTGTTGCTCTTCTGCATTTGGAGTAAGGTTGGTTTATCAGGGTTTGTGTGGATATGCCTGGTCTACATGATTTAATACCTGTCATGACAATGCTATGAGTATGAGGAAACTCCCACCTGTAGGGTTATCTGCAGACTGGCCAGTGTTTTGTGTCTTACGTTTCTTGTGTTACTCACAGATCACCTATCTGAGAACTGCAGAAGCATAGTCTGAGGGTTGCAGTCAATACATGGTGACAGCCATGAGAGTTACTGACTTCATATCCCTCATAGGACATATGTCACAACAAACCCTGTTACAACAGTAAATGTATGAGGTTATCAAAGCAACATGCCAATATTGGCCCAGTGTTTGAGCCTCCAGCCACAACTCTGTCAACCTTTGTACATATGTCATGAGGTAAGAGGTGCATATGTTCTGTACACCATTATTTATTGACATCATACCTGATAACAAGCCAGTCAGATATCAGACTGCTAGACATGTTATGTATAGTAGGGGTTATATTTGAGGACATAACCTAGGCATTCTGTGGTTGTGTGTACATTAGTGAGGTCTGTGTACTTATGGTAATTGTCGACAGTATGTGTATTGCGAATACGTACCTTGGCCTGTGTACAGACTGTGGTAGATGTCATT
>NC_056737.1:291208388-291223388 GCF_019279795.1 Protopterus annectens
GATGCACACAGATGGATTATATCTTATGTAGGAGGGCCAGTTTGAAGGTGACTGGAGACTGTAAAGTGATGGCAGGGGAAAGTGTAGTTAGGCAGCATAGGATGGTGGTTTGTAGGATGACATTGGTGATCAAGAAGAGGAGGAGGTGTGTGAGGGCAGCACCAAGGATCAAATGGTGGAAATTGAAAAAGGGTAATTGTGAGATGGAGTTCAGGGATGAGTTAAGACAGGCACTGGGTGGCAGTGAAGAGTTACCAAATAGCTGGATAACTACAGCAGAGCTAATAAGGGAGATGGCTAGAAAGGTGCTTGGTATCACATCAGGACAGAGGAAGAACGACAAGGAGACATGGTGGTGGAATGAAGAAGTACAGCAGAGTATACAGGCAAAGAGGTTGGCAAAGAAGAAGTGGGATTGTCAGAGAGATGAAGAAAGTAGACAGGAGTATAAGGAGATGAGGTGCATGGCAAACAGAGAGGTGGTAAAGGCTAAGGATAAGGCATATGAAGAGTTGTATGAAAGGTTGGACACTAAGAAGGAAGAAAAGGACCTGTACCGATTGGCTAGACAGAGGGACCGAGCTAGGAAAGATGTGCAGCAAGTAAAGGTGATAAAGGATAATGAGGGAAACATACTCACAAGCGAGGAGAGTGTGTTGAGGAGATGGAAAGAGTACTTTGAGGGGTTGATGAATGAAGAGAATGAGAGGGAGAGAAGGTTGGATGATGTAGGGATAGTGAATCATGAAGTACAATGGATTAGCAAGGAGGAAGTAAGGATAGCTATGAAGAGAATGAAGAATGGAAAGGCTGTTGGCCCAGATCACATACCCGTGGATGCATGGAGGTGTTTAGGTGAAATGGCAGTGGAGTTTTTAACCAGATTGTTTAATGAAATCTTAGAAAGTGAGAGGATGCCTGAGGAATGGAGAAAAAGTGTTTTGGTACCGATTTTTAAGAATAAGGGTGATGTGCAGAGCTGTAGTAACTACAGAGGGATTCAATTGATCAGTCACAGCATGAAGTTATGGGAAAGAGTAGTGGAAGCTAGATTAAGAAGGGACGTGATGATTAGTGAACAGCAATATGGTTTCATGTCGGGAAAGAGCACTACAGATGCAATGTTTGCACTGAGAGTGTTGATGGAGAAGTACAGAGAATGTCAGAAGGAGTTGTATTGTGTTTTTGTAGACCTAGAGAAAGCATATGACAGGGTGCCTAGAAAGGAGTTGTGGTATTGTATGAGGAAGTCAGGAGGGTCAGAGAAGTATGTATGAGTGGTACAGGATATCTGCGATGGTAGTGTGACAGCAGTGAGGTTTGCAGTGGGAGTGACGGATTCGTTTAATGTGGAGGTGGGGTTACATCAAGGATCAGCTCTGAGCCCTTTCTTATTTGCAATGGTGATGGACAGGTTGACAGACGAGATCAGACAGGAGTCCCCATGGACTATGATGTTTGCAGATGACATTGTGATCTGTAGTGAGAGTAGAGAACAGGTGGAGGAGACCCTGGAGAGATGGAGATATGCTCTAGAGAGAAGAGGAATGAAGGTCAGCAGGACTAAGACAGAATATATGTGTGTGAATGAGAGGGTGGATAGAGGAATGGTGAGGATGCAAGGAGTAGAGGTGGCAAAGGTGGATGAGTTTAAATACTTGGGGTCAATAGTTTAGAGTAACGGTGAATGTGGAAGAGAGGTGAAGAAGAGAGTACAGGCAGGATGGAGTGGGTGGAGAAAAGTGTCAGGAGTCATTTGTGACAGACGAGTACCTGTAAGAGTGAAAGGGAAGGTCTACAAGAGGGTAGTGAGACCAGCTATTTTATATGGGTTGGAGACAGTGGCATTGACAAAAAGGCAGGAGTTTCAGCTGGATGTGGCAGAGTTAAAGATGTTAATATTTGCACTGGGTGTGATGAGGGTGAAAAGGATTAGGAATAAGTATATTAGAGGGTCAGCCTAGGTTGGAAGGTTTGGAGACAAAGCCAGACAGGCAAGATTACATTGGTTTGGACATGTGCTGAGGAGGGATGCTGAGTATATTGGAAAAAAAGATGCTAAGGATGAAGCTACCAGGTAACAGGAAAAGAGGAAGGCATAAGATAAGGTTTATGGATGTGGTGAGAGAGGACATGCAGGTGGTTGGTGTGACAGCGCAAGATGCAGAGGACAGGAAGAAATGGAAACAGGTGATCCGCTGTGGCGATTTCCTAACGGAACAGCGAAAGAAGATATATATATATATATATATATATATATATATATATATATATATATATATATATATATATATATACATATATATATATATATATATATATATATGAATATATATGTGTATGTACATGTACACATATATTTACATATGTATATGTATATATCCCTATTCTTGTCATGTGTAAACATTACTGTTGTGTATACCTTCCCAGATGTATCACACCGTATGTATCTGATATGTGTATCTTTAAATATAACAACATATGTGATGCAACACTAATATCACTAACAAGTACTATACATTTGTAGAAGTCACAGCAATTGTTCAATACTATTCAATATGTGTACTGACAGATATATTGGAAAAACAACAGCTGTTTTCCCAGCTGTCATGGTGTAGTGGTTAACTGTTGTGACTATAGTGTACAGGGTCCTGGATTCAAGACCTGCAAGGGCTGTTTATTTTGTTGCTGGGCAG
The DNA here is from genome assembly GCF_019279795.1 of Protopterus annectens. Taxonomy (NCBI): domain Eukaryota; kingdom Metazoa; phylum Chordata; order Ceratodontiformes; family Protopteridae; genus Protopterus; species Protopterus annectens. The sequence goes on from NC_056737.1 coordinate 291,211,085, forward strand.
AACAAGGGCTGTTAGATACAGAGTGGTTAAAAATCAAATAAGTGAAAAGATAGCAGATACTTCCTAAAACAGAAATTTATTAAACATTAAAAATGGTAAAGCGCTTTTCATCTACTCAATAGCAGACTTCATCAGACCTCTGCTATTGAGTAGATGAAAAGCACTTAACCATTTTTAATGTTTAATAAATTTCTGTTTTAGGAAGTATCTGCTATCTTTTGGCTTATTTGTTTTTTTAGAGATACAGAGTGGTTAAGACAGTGTTGAGCAGCTTTAAGCAGGTTTGCACGGGTCTGCATGAAGCTAAGTGGTGCTAAGGTATGGTTAAATGTACGGGCACTTACACCATGTAGGCTTCACTTACCAGTGCGCAAATGTGCTTAGCTGTTATATTTCAGCAATGCTGAAACCTGCTATGCATGGCTCAGCCCTGGTAACAAGTGCTCACATCCCAGTCTAATAACATAGCAGGGTAATGACATCTGTAATAAGTGTATGTATTGCCATGTACATAACATGCGTCTATTTGCTGTCATTACAGTAGCAAGGGGTGTGAGTCTCCTGTCTGGAACACTTGAGTATATATGGCTTGTACAACACTCTTATCCATGTGAATGTGTTACATACAAGGGTAGTATCCCAGGTTATATGCAGTCACACTGGCATGTAGTGTATCATTACATTACTACTGTTGACAGTGCTTTCCCAAGCAAGAGTAGATTGCTAATTGTAGTACTGGAAACAAACATCCCTGCATGCATAGATGGACTCTGAGTCCTCACTGTCATGTTCTTGGTGTGTGAGGTGTGTCAGATTATATATTTCCTATTGGATAATGATCTGACATGTGGAAAATAACTGCAGACTACTGTCTGTATAGCACATGTCAGTGTGGGCTGCCATGATGTAGTAATGGCGTACCTATCAGTGTCAGACATCTATCTGTCAACAGATTCATCCTACTGCATAGCTAGTTGGCGAGCTGATGTCTGTCAGTCCCTATACAGGTGTGCAGATATCAGGTATCCATCTTGGATACGTACAGGCAATCTATACTAGACTGACACTGACATGTCTGTCCAGCTGTGTTATAAATGGCACAGGGAGGACTCAACACCCTGTACGCACCACATGCCACAGATACCTCAACTACACTAACACAGCCAACACAACATGCTTGGGTACAGGTCTCCAAGACAGACACTAACCATGCTATGTAATACATGTTGCATACATGTCAACTGGAGCACCTCACTGGCTCTCTGCAGGAGGCACCCAGAGGATTGGCTGATGCATGTCACTCTCACCCAGAGGGTCACCACCATGGTGTCTGTTGGTAGATGGTCTGACAGCACATGGCAGGTGGCATGATACCACTGTACACACATCTCCTACACTTCCATTCTCTCCATGGACAATAGCCTGGTACACACCTATGATCACCTGCACCGATGCACCCCAGTACTGACAAATGTGTATGTGTGCATTACTGAGAATATCAGTGTCTGTGTGTTAGTAGACCTGTAGTTGGGAATACCATAAGGCCCTTCACACCCACTGCACCACCCATTGCCATAGTTAGATGTGGCTGCTGCTCTACCGGACATTACATGTACCTTGTTAATCTCCTCTCCCTAAGGGCTACCTGGGCCTTGCAGTACCAGCACAACACTGTTGTACAAATTGGTTGACAGGCATGGGATACCCACTGAGTTCTGGCAAGTGTGTGTATGTGTGCATTTGTGTGTATATGTAGGGTACAGCATTCCGAGGCCACATACTCCTATTACAATATGCATTGCCACACAGTATTAGGGATAGTGATGTTGCTGCCCATAGGAGAGGCATGACAATGCATCACCCTACTATGCCTGTGGCATGTGCATTAGATGCATATCCCTGTAGTAGCACTCTTAGGATGGACAAGGGGTTGTATTGCAGTCCTGGTCAATGTATGATGGTGGGTATGTCAGAGTGTCATCATGGGTTTCAGTGCATACAATATCCACAGTGGGGTGTGGGTGCTGAATATACTGTCATTACACCATGGTACCCCCAGTACATGTCCCATGTACCACTGTATGGTGACTACTGTCACCATCAACCATACAGGTAACTGATAACAATATCCAGCCCAGTTATGCATGTGCTGTGTGCAACCTACGTGTAACACATTGGACACACTGACAAGGTAGTTAGCACTGATAGGCCCAGGTCTCTCGGATGTGTGTCTGACTGTTATGTGTTTGTCAATGTGTATATGACGGTATGTCACACTATGTATTGTCCATATACAACCATTACATCCCCCATTACCATACTGTACATGTCTGGAAATGTTCTGCATGTAACATGGGACCTAGAACACACCTCATACTAAAAGCTGTGTGTTGTGTGCAATTAAAGCCGCGCACATCAGTCACTCTACATACCTTAAGTAGGAGTCTAGTCCCAGTGTTGCCAGGTAAGAGTGTGCGTGTATGTGGAGGGATCTACTTCAGGTTGCAGAATATACATGTCCCAGGGGGTCATCTGTCCAAGAACTGTGTGGCATATGCTAACATGTCACAGGTATCATCCTGTGGACATACATTCCATCACAACTACTATTAGCTGTGTAAATGGCCTCTTCCTCACTGTAGAGGCGTGCAGCGATACTGGGGTTAGTATATATAGATGGATGTGGCTGTTGTGGACACAGCCAACATCATTGTGGTTACTGTTGAGTGTATCCCCCGTGTAGCTGGCCGTAATACTGTACAGTTCATGTTAACAGGTTAGGTATTTGTCTATCACGCTATCTGTGTTTCTACAGTACCTCTCACCCTCCAAAGGGTAGGGGTGTACCACCCATACTAGCACACATGTGTTTACTGTGTTGAAAATTGCACTACATTGGGGAAGGGGACATATACCCTTCCAGTACCATCGTCAATGACATTAAACTAGCGGACTGCTTATTCCACAATGTGTTGTTCTGCGTAGTCTGGTTTGGTGGAATTACATAGGCTACAATGGGTTCCTTGCACAGGTACATACATCCATGTGTACAATATTCTCTGTGTAGTGCATCAACACTTTAGCCTCTGTGTGTGTTATACACAAGCATGTGGTGTGTACCACCCAGTACAACTACCATTGTCCACTGCAGATTGGCTGCTAACAGCAGCCACCATGCACTCACCTGTATACACCACCCCAAGACCTATCATCCATGTGGCACAGGCAGTAACTGCTATACAGACCTGTGACATGTTCACCTGTACACAGGATATGGCACAGCCAAGGTGTCACCACAGTGCCATACCCCTTGTGAGATATGACAGCAGACCATCCTCCTGCTGACACATGGACACCTACAACACAAATCGATAACATTATGGAGACCACAATCACTTAGTGTTACTAACAGTTATAATGCATCATGGCTGGACAGCTACACTACCTGACATGTAAGCATTAAGCATTACTGCTGACAACATGTTACACAGCAGTACATTGGTACACTGTAGTACAGGCACCATGTGCATCAGAACCATATTAGCCTGTCCCTGCATCAATGTTACGATGACAGGGAGGTGGCATAGGTATCATCATATGCACAGGGTGTGTTGTTGGTTTGCCAGATACGTAGGCTGGGCCATACGTTTGACACCATGTATGTGTTTGAGTGAGGGTTTTAATTACTGATATGGCCATGGTGATGTGGTGTGTGTAGGTATGGGATTGTCCTAGGTGTATTTGTATTGTGTGTGAGTATGCATGCACACAGTTCTGTCATGTGGCTGCCCTATACAGGTGTTTGTTGGACAGCTGCAGACCATACCTGGCAGGGTGTGCAGTTCAGCGCCTCTGGCCATGGACATGAGAACTGTGCCTGCCAGGGGTTCCACGGGCACATCCAGGTACAAGCCTCGATATGCTACTCTCCTCTGATGATGACATATGTCCACTGGAACCAGGTCCCTCCTGGGACTGGCCAGGGCCACGTGCACATGGCCTGCTGTGGTGTGGTGTGGTGTGGACAGCACCCCCCCCCGCAGTGCTGGGGCTGGTACTGCCACTACAGGAGCAGCTTGGTGTCCTTGCACATCCACGTCGACCTCCAGATGTTGGTGTTGCTGGCCTACTTCCATGTGGCTGTCACACCACTCCCAACACATGCTCTAGCATGGAAAATCCACAGTCGAGGAGGCCCACCATCTATCCATGACCTCTTTATAATAACGGAGCACACCTGCAAGATCATGGGTGTTGTCACTTACAGCTGAAAAAGCAGCCCTCTGCAGCCACCATGTCTGGTGTACCATTCCATATTTGCCTGCACCTCCACAACAGCCTGAAACATGCATCTGGTGGTACCAGATGTGGCACTTCTGCCAGGGGCACGATGACCAGCAGCCCTCCCATGAGCACCCCTGTACATCTGCCTATGTGGTACCCTAATGGACATCCAGCTATGGATGCTGTGTCCAGACAAAACAGTCATAGATACCACACTGTCCTGTGCACTGCCACCAACCGCCAACTGTCCCTCTGCTATGGCCACTGGTGATGGGGTATCTATAGGCACTGTGACTGTGTGCGGGGATGGAGTGGATAACAGGGGAATGTCAAACAATAGCGCAGTTTCAGCCTCTGACAAACCCACCTGTGTCTCAACATCATCATTTTCAGTGCTTGTATGGACAACAACTTCAGATTGCATGCAGGAGGGACCCTGACCCACCTCGCCACCTGCGAGGGGAAATTCAGAAAAAACAAGGGGAGTATCATCACAGATAAACGATAAAATCTTTAATGAAAAAATCCACTAACAGCTCAAAGACAGGACAAGCACTTTTGGGGTAATGCCTTCTTCAGATCCTGACTAATCAGCCTGAGTGTCTTAATTTTAAAATCCTAACTTCCAATCACTGGTCCAAACCTTTGGTCAGATGATTCATTTGTAAAAACAGTCAAAAAACATTGTTCCACTGTATTTCTTAATTCATCCAATCACAAATAACTAAAACAGGGAAGTCTGCATTCCACTCAATAAAATATTTTTCTTCGGTCTCTTCCTATTCACTGTCTTTCAATAGAAACACACTTCTTCACTCCAAATTATCTAACCAATAGCGTGTGTGCAAATGCTGCACACCTCTTTGCCATCCTATCAAAAGCAAATGCTTTTCTGTGTCTAGTAAACAGCCTCCTGTGGCTTAAATGCTGAGAGCAACGGTTATTGGTATAATTCTTTAAAATTCATTGGAACCATATTTCTTAATTGTTATTAATATTCTTCTGAGCTGATCTCTCATTATTATTATTAGAGATCAGTGCTTAGGGATGGCTTCCAAAACATCGGCTTCCAGCATCTCTTTGCCATCCAATCTAAATATAGTTAGTTTTTCCACTGTCATGAGACAGCCTCCTACAACATATTCAATAGGGCTTAAATACTGAGAGCAACAACTATTGGTATAGTTCATTAAAATCATACATTGTGGTTGTTATTAATATTCTTCTGGACTCATCTCTCATTATTACTATCAGAAATCAGTACTTAGAGGTTGCTTCAGAAACATCAGCTTTCAGCATCTCTTTGCCATCTGATCTAAATACGGTTAGTTTTTCCACTGTCATAGGACAGCCTCCTATAACATATTCAATAGTGATAGATAGTATTTAGTTAGTTAATAACCCTCTTCTGAACATTCTTTTTCTCCTTCAGTCACTATTCAGAAGAGAAACTCCAAATGCTACATTTTTTTAACCATTTGGTACTTTCTATCATGCTCCGTTTGCATCAGAATTCTAAACACTTTCTTTGCTGTTACTTTTCAAAAAGTCACGAAGGATAAAAACAACTAAAACTTTTAGATGCTAATCAGCTAGCCAATGATTTTTCTGAGAAAATGACAAATTTCTATTTTGGCCAATGAAAAAATGACAAATTTCTATTTTGACCAATGGAGATTCTACTCCCTGTTTTTATATTGACTAAAGCTCCTTGCCAGATATTATATATAATAGCAACATCTCTTGTCTCTATACTCCATATTTACTCTTCTAAGAGGTCTTCGGGACTCAGAATATAAAGAACTGATTCATTCAACCTTTAGTTCATCTATCCAATAAAAGGTCATTAAAAGCAACAAATTGCCATCACAGCCATAGAAAGTGGAACTTTCTATATTAATGTCGAATTGAAACTCTCAGCTAAGTGCTATGCTCGAGGATAGTATATCATATATCTGTTTGTTTTTCTTTTCTTTTCAAAATATAAATAGTCATGATAGTCAAAAGACCATTAAATTGATCTGCCACTATTCGATCAGATCAATGGTGTGTCTCTATATCAGCAAATTTCTACTTGGCCAACTGTTGCTCTCAGCATTGAAGCCACAGGAGGCCAATTACTAGACGCGGAAAAGCATTCGGTTTTGATAGGATGGCAAAGAGGTGTGCAGCATTTGCACACACACTATTGGTTAGATAATTCGGAGTGAAGAAGTGTGTTTCTATTGAAAGATGGTGAAAAGAAAGAGACCAAAGAAAAATATTTTATTGGCTGGAACACAGACTTCCCTGTTTTAACTATTTGTGATTGGTTGAATTAAGAAATACAGTGGAACAATGTTTTTTGACTGTTTTTATGAATGAATCATCGGACCAAAAGTTTGGACCAGTGATTGGAAGTTAGGATTTTAAAATTAAGACACTCAGGGCCGATTAATCAGGATCTGAAGAAGGCATTACACCGAAAGCACTTATCCTGTCTTTGAGTTGTTAGGGGATTTTTTCATTGAAGATTTTATCATTTATCTGCAGAGATACGCCCCTTGTTTTTTTCTGAATTTTCCTGTTTTTCTGGGAGTATACTTCAGTGGTGTTTACCTGATTTTTTCCTGATGACCTGTGAGGGGAAAACAAGAAATGCACTTTAAGACCTGTACATCATTGCTTAACAGTACACACACACACACACACACACACACACACACACACACACACACACACACACACACACACACACACACACACACCCTGACATTCCACCATGATACCTACCTGTCCCTGAGTTTACAGATTGCCCCAAGTTTATTCTCTTAAGTTCCCCATCCTGCATCACACTTGGAAACTTACACTCATTAATACAAATCATTAAAGTATCATTCTGCTAATTGCCTAGACAAGTGATCACAAAACATGACCTGTTACTCCATTACCTCTTTGACTTGATCGGAGTTGCTTTTACAAGGACTCACTGCTGTCATCCAGTGTTCACCCTGGGTTTGTCCAGACATCATGAGCATGGCCCCCCTATGTTAGGGGCTATTGCAGTCACTCAATAATGTCACACACTGGAGTGTCATACGTAACTATTGCTCAGTAGATGCAAGATCTGTTGCTCTTTTAGCTTATTATGTGGACAACAGTAATATTTGGATACACTCACTAGTGTTGTCTAGTAATTCCCCAATGCATCTGTAGTACTGCATAAGTGGGTATTCTTTCACCTTTCTGCTGATTGCAGTTTTAACAGTATACCTGATGTCTAGTTTCCCTCCCAATGCATGTTCCATGCTACAGACCTTATTATACTATCAGCTGTCCTGAGATTACATATCAGAAGAGTATTCCTGGTGTCCCATGTGTCAGTCCATGTCCATGTACTGCACGATTCCAAAGGAAGTCAAGATGTATGAGCAACCCCACAATCACACATGTGCATACATGGACACACACACAAATACACACACACATGCACACACACACACACACACATACTACATGCATCAACCCCCTCCACTCCACCGGATTGCACTTACATGCAAAATAAACCCCCAACCCTCACACACACACACACACACACACACACACACACACACACACACACACTTCCAGGTGAGGTTGCACGAAGATATGACACACAGACCTCCCATTACCCATCTGTCAGCATGCATAACATATGGTACTCAACAGCATGCAGTGCAGCTATAGTCAATCTAAGCTTGCAGCAGTATACATGTGTGTGGTGCATGGGCTGTGTTAGTAGGTGATGCCCCTTCCCCTGGAAAACACTGGACCCATGTACACAGTATTGCTGTGCATCTGTTTAGCACCCTGCCATGTACTGTGCACCATACCTCACAAGTGTACACACCATTGCTGAATGTGTATTACTGTGTCTGTTATGTCTGCTCTGCTGCTCATAGCCCCTATGTGTTTGTCCGACACATACCTGGGATGATATGTGGACAGATGTCATTTGTGAATGCCTGATGTCTGATTTACAGATATCGTCATCAGCGGTGCATGTATGACCAATACACTACAATTACACTGACAACCGTCAAACCTTACTGTGGCTATGGGGAGTGTACACGCCCTTATTGATATAATGCCCTCTTCCTTGATATGCCATGGGACCACATTACTGCATATGCTAACATTACATGAGCCTGATATGGAACATATGTCCTGTACAATCAAATGCAGTGTCAAACAAATGTGTTAGTTATGCTGATGCTGACTGAGATGCATACACTTCGTGGGTGCATATGTGTGCATGCCCTTATCATGATGGTTTGATGCACCTACTGTTATGTGTACTACAGCAGTCACTACTCCTAGCATGGGTATACTAGCATGGGCCATCTGCATTTGCCAGTATATGGTCAGTCTGCCCTACACATGTCCCCCAACTCTGCATGATTGCAAGGTCAACTCATGTGCACATCCCTTGGAGTTCACACACTGCATCACTATTGCTGTGGCGTCAGGGTTATGTCTGCCACAGTTCCTGACCCTGACTATGTGCTGATACAGCCATTCATAGCATCCTGTGATCCCCTGCTGTAGTGCACTGTTGTGTCATGATGACACCCCCTCCCCACCGTCAACCTTTTTTCAGATGCTTGACAACTATGGCCTACACATGTGTATCAGTTTGCAGTGTCCCAAACACTGAACACTATGTGTAATAGCCTAGTCCCCACTAATGAATGGCAAACATACACGTGTACACTGGCACTGGCAAAGTACAGATGGGGATGGTGGGCTTGAGGTGGGGTGAGGTGTTGGTTGTGCAGCACATGTATCCTACGTAATGCTGTCTGTAAGTTTCCAACGTGGTCTTGGTACACCAGTACACATTGCAACACATTCCATTCTGGGACCTTTTCTGTTATGCATACACTACCTATAGAGATGCCTGGCTGATGTTTCCTGTGGTACAACTGTCACATCTGATTACTCTAACCCATGGGACACACATATGCAGAGTCCAGGCAATTGCTGACATGCGTACTGCACAGCTAGTACTTGCTAGACATTCCTGCACCCCCTTCAGTGTTGTGGCATGTTACTAGGCAGCCTGCATGACCGGTTTGCTACATGTACCATCATCTGACTTGGATGGCCATCTGTTTATTTCCTACGTTATTCCTGTCCCATACATCCTCGCCACATACATGACTGTCTGCACTGTTTGCCATGGTATATGCAATGGTGAGTAATGGCTACATGTCCAACTCCTGGGTGCTACCTGTTGGGTATGGGGCCCACTCCATGGCATATAAGATGTGTGCAAGGCACGGCTGCCTCTTTTGCAGGTAAGTGGGCACATTTGATGGCCAAATGTCTTGAACAACATACCACTTCTTGGTGTGACATTGGGGACGTGTACTTGCTGGAAGGTGCATTTCCATGACAAATGCATGCAATCAGCTGCTTCCACTATATTTTGTCTGGAGTGTGTGCACACATATGCTTCCAGTGTTTGTGAAGGTATGTATTCCCCACATTTTCTGTCCAAACATATGATTCCATATTACACACTCATTGCTCATGTTAGGACCGCATTGCAGGTTGTAAGGGTTGTGGACTGCAGTATTGTTATATGCCATAGTGTAGATCTGTAACAGTTGCCATTGTAATACTGGTATATACACTGTTGTAGCACTGTATAAGGGTGATGTTTCACACATGCCTCTACTGTAGGCCATTTGTCCCACCATTATGTTCATCTCTGTGCACACATTTTGCAATGGCAGGATGTTACTTATATTGCAGGAGTCTGACATACCCTTCGGATACACCATCATGGTGACCACTGTGATACAGTGCAGTTAATAGCAACAATGCGCGAACATGTACAGGATGCATTATGGGTAGGTGTATTAAATGTGTACATGGAATATACCATAGCCATAACATTACCAGTGTATTGGCAAACCTGAATAAACACGATACTCACCAGCTACAGGCTGCTGCCTTGGCGGTATACCAGAGGGACCTACATAAGTGTGTGAGAGATGTGATGTCAGTAGCCACAGCTGTGGCATTGGTACAGGGTGGGTGCAGCATCAGCATTACAGTGCATCAACAGTACAAGCCCACAATACTACAGATTATGCACACCTGTTTATTACTACTACGCAGCAACATACTATATATATATATGTCATCTCACATATGCATAATCTAACTGCACAGATGCAGATGGATACACAGCAGTGGCCTACTGATGTGCCCTGTGGCCTTACCTGAACGCTCCTCTGCCACTGTGTGGGTAGCACCCACCTCCACTATGCTCTCTGCCAGGTGTTGTGTGTGCAGGTGGGCAGATGCCCCAAGGCTGGCAAGGAGCTCCTCAACATGTCTCAGGAGGGGATGGAGGGCATAACCCCCACCCTGTTGTGACCTGATCCCCCATGACTGTAGCAGCACGCTGACGGGCATTGTGATGTAGGTCTGTGCAATGATGCCGGACCTGCTCATAACTGGGGGTTATGCAGGCCGACATAATTTACTCTGTGGACAAGATGGTTCCACAGGGTGGTCCACTCCTGCTGCTCATGGGCTGTTTGGCCAAACAACACCTGGTAGTGCTGCACCAGGTGTCTGATGATGACCTCATTCTCATCTGCATTATAAACGGGAAGCCCCTCATGGGACATCTTGCCTGAAAGGCATAAAGATGGAAACAGGTGTAAGCACCTCATACAGCAAGATTATTATAATTTTTAATATACATCTCTGTCTCCCTCCCACCATATCTGCAACAACAATCTGATCACACAACTCAATAGGCATGTCTACAGAATGGTAACAACAAAAGAACCACAGGCCACAGCAACTGAATTCCAAGTGTTTATTGTCAGGAGGAAGTCCTAACAGTGTTTGGATGAAAGCGCTAAACCTGTTGGTAAAGACTGTTTTTGGTTGACAATAAACGTTTGTAATTCAGTCGCTGTGGCCAGTGGTTCTTTTATTGTTATTGTTGGACTCTTGATTATTATGTCTACAGAATACCTACTATTGGGACATATATCGTATTGTACCACACTTTGTGCTATGTGTTTGTAGCCATGTTCCCTATGGGGATACTATCATTGCTGGTCTGTTATGGACAATGTCACCTGCATGCCATTGCCAGGGCCACTATGGTTCCATATATGCACGTGGCCTGTTTGCTATGTGATTGCTGCACATCTGTTGTTTTTTGTTATTGGGGATATCTATGCATGCTGTTGGACATGATTTGGGAATGTGTGGACTATTACTACCCACATATGTTCTATAACAGTGACACAATAGCTTGTTTAGGAAACAGTTGCCAGCAGAATGACCTCTCCCACCTCATCTGGCCATGTTACCAGGCCACATCACATGTGGGACCCAGCCTGGGGTCAACTCATTTACTGATCCTGCACTACCTTCAGGTGGAACCACCTCAAGGGATGGTGTCCCCCCCCCCGGGAGCACACACAGACATGATCTGTCACCTGAGGTCAGGTCCAGGGTCTGGTGCATAGGGAGCTCAACAGAGACTTGGGGGATGTGCTACAGCACCTTGAGACCCTCAGTACACACTCACAGGGTCCACATTCTCCTCCTGCTCAGCCTCCAGCCGAGGCACCTTCAGGGCCGTGAAACTGATGTTGTGAATGGCCATGGGTGGGGGTCTTGTTCCCATTGTTTCCATATGGGGGCTCATGCAGCTTCCACATCACAAGCGACACTCCCCATCTAGGGTGTTTACCCACCACATGTGTCATATACTGCCCCTGTAGGCTGTTTTCTCTATCTTCCAACCCAACTAACCTCCACAAATATACCTGCTATCCTTCCCCAAATTCCCAATCCCACCTTCACAAACAAGGGCAATGTGTTCCCAACATGGGGTTCACATGTGACAGAACCATCCATTTTGCACACACTAACTGCTGTATATATATATATATATATATATATATATATATATATATGTGTGTGTATTGATATGTGTGATGTTCCCTCACACATAGCATGC